>NC_056750.1:652067346-652209846 GCF_019279795.1 Protopterus annectens
AAAAAAAGGGGGGGACTCGAACTCCTGCAAAGTAGTTTGGGGAGGGAGATCGGGTGATGTATATTGGGTGGGATCATCAGAGGAAGCTGTCTTCTGACTGGTCTTCCCCTCTGGCAAGCCTCCTGACAAGTCTTGGCCCAAACTGGCCCAGGGTTCTCTTCTGTTCCAGTTGCCCCATTTCTCCCATAGCCGGAGTTCCTGAGCCAGGTCTCCTGCTTCTGCCTCCCCTTGGCGCCAGTCTAGGCCTTGTTCAGTAGCTTCCTCTGTCTGGTCCACTCGGAGTCTGTCTGAAGCCGAGGTGGACAGATGAAGTTTCTTAGGGCCCAGATTCAGCTTGAGGTCTTGCCTGCTCCATTCCCCCTCTGGAGCTGTGAACATGCAGTCTGATTTCCTTCCAATTATCTATCTGTCTTCTCCTATCAGACCTTTGGCTTCATAGTCTTTGGGTCAGAGGTTTCGTAGTGTGGTGGTGGTGCCAGTGGTCAATTGTACATCGATGCAAACAGTTACCTTCTGTTCCCAGTTCGGTTCCAATCTTTTCGGACCAGACTGACTCTTGGAGCTGTAGTTTGTGACTACTCCAAGGTGTTGGTGTCTGCTATGTGGATTTCAGAACTATCCCTTCTTCACAGAGCATTGGCGTTGGGAGGCTCTGCTCTTACTTCCTCTTCGGCGCCTGGGGCGACAGTCCCGCAGGTTGCAGTGCTGACAGTTATGGCTCCAGCTGAGTTGCCTTCTGGGGTCTGCTCACCTTCAGCTTTCAAGATGGTGGAGAAGATTCCTCTCTGCCCCTTCGAGAGCTTTGACACTTCCTCGGATTGCACTCTGGCTGTTTTTGTCCCTTAGCCGGAGTCATTCATCCTGCTCCCTCAGGGACAGCCTGTTGTCAGACTGCCCCAGGGCATTCCTCCTTAGGAATCCTACGAAGATTCCGAGTCCTCCCCAGAGTTTCCCCTGAGGAGGTGTCTCGGAAGCATATTTGCAAGAAGAGGCACTTATATACCCCACTGGAATCTCTGAGAAGATACGGATTTGGATGAGGTGGAGGGTTCCCTCCGATCACCCCCTGATGATTTCTTTTTTCAGGACATCATTGAGATCCTGTGTCAGAGGTAGCTTGTCTTCCCTCAAACCCAACCCTGATCAGTCTGTATTCCTGGAGGCATTTGCCACAGGGCCGTCTATATCTTGGGTGTCTCCCCACGGATCCTTTGGTGGATTTCATCTCCTGTAGAGCATGGAAGGAACTGAACAAGGTTGAGCCCATTCCTGAGTGCCTGGACAAGGTACGTAGTGCCCTTCTGACAGGCCCCATTGTTCCAAAGGTTCCCCAGTCAAATGCCATGGTGGTTGCAGTGGCCTCCAAGAAGGTGGTGGTCCAGGAGAGCTCCTCAATTCATCCTTCAGACATAGGGAGTCTAGGACAATGGACCACTTTGAGAAGCGGGTGTATGCTTCAGCCACCTTTGCTCTGCGTGCATTGAACTATTTGGCCCATGTTACCAGACTGCAGAGGGACCTAGTTAAGGAAGTCTCTGCATCTGCCCCAGGGTCCATGTCGGCAGAGGAGAAGGTTTTCTTTTCCCATCTGTCCACCCTAACTGCCATTTTGAATACTTCCTTGAGGCTTCTTTCTCATGTGCCTGAGGGTGCCTTTATGGCTGCTGGGACAGGAGTTGTCGTTAGGTGGCACACCTGGCTTGAGCTTTGTGCTTTTTTGGAACCCTTTAAGGCATCATTCACCAACTCTCCCTTTGATGGATCAACTTTGTTTGGCAAAACTACATGACACACTTACCCAGAGCTAGAAAGATGGGAAAACCTTGTCTGCCATTGGGATCCGCTTCTCTTCTCCACAGCGTTCCTTTTCTAGGAATCACCATGGGGTCAAGAAGTTGTTTCAGAAGTCTCGGGGCTCTTCCTTGGATGATCAGGGTCATTCTTCTTCCAGGGCCCAATGGGGAAATGACAGATGCCACCCACATAGTAAAGTGAGTCTGAGGAACCAGGTGTCTCGAGATTCTCGGACAGACCCTTTCAGCAATCCCAAATGATTGCCCTACTGCTGTATTCTTGAGGCAGTGGGGGGGTGCCTTTCTCTGCACCCAGAAGCCTGAGAGTTCATGACGAACGACTTTTGGGTGCTTCCATCCCTTTCCTTGATCCTCTTCCGAAGATAAACCTCCTGGATGTTCCACCCAGTAAACAGGAGGCAGCAAACTTAAAAATCGCCAGACTACTCAAAAAATGAGTCATCTAGCCTATCCTCCAGATGAGTCCAGATCAGGCATTCATTCCAGGTTCTTTTTGGTGCCTAAGAAAATGATGACTTCAGACCCATTCTGGATTTTACTACCATGAACCTGTCCTTTGCCAAGACAAAGTTTCGGATGGTCACCCTACAGTCCATTCTGCCCTTTCTGCATAATGATGACTGGATGTGCTCAGTGGACCTTCAGGATGTGTACTATCATGTGAAAATGAACAGATGCTCCATGCGGTTCCTTCACTTCCGGCTTGGAGCCAATCATTTTCAGTTCAGATAGCTCCCCTTTGGACTTACCACTGCACCCTGGATGTGTACCGAAGTGATGGCAGTACTGGCGGCTCACTTCTGGCTGCAGGGGTTTCAGGTCTTCCCTTAGCTGGATGATTGACTCCTTTCTGCTGCCTCCAACCATCTACTGATTCAAGTCAGGGATTACCACCTCCTACTATGTCTTTCCCTGGGCTTTATGATCAATCTGTCCAAATCGAACTTGGAACCTGTTCAGATGTTGGACTTTATAGGTGCTCGGTTGGATACAATACAGGGCAGGATGTTACTGCCTCCAGAGAAGTTACTGTCACTTCGACATGTGAAGTCTATTCTTCAGACCCATCTCCCCCTAGCAGGTTTGGTTCTTTGGGCATTGGGGTCCATGGCGGCCATGATCACCCTTCCACCAACCGCACTCCTTTCCATGAGAATTCTTCAGTTGACCTTAGTGGTGCAGTAGTCCCTTCTTGAACTTCGTTCATCATATCCAGTCCGACTGTCATGAGCTTGTCTGAATTCTCTTTGGTGGTGGCTTTGGTCCCCTGACCTACTTCTATGCTGCCCATTTGTTATTTCTCCCCCCTTGATCACGGTGACCATGAACTCCTCTCTGCTTGGGTGGGGGGGGCATTGCTTGGGACAGACATGAGACCAATCTGCATATCATTGTCCTGGATTTAAGAGCAGTGCATCTGATGTTGCAAGCACTTCAGTCCTTTCTTCCTACCTGGACTATTGCCATCCAGATAGACAACATGTCCGTAGTCTGATACAACAACAAACAGGGGGGACCAGATCTTATCCACTTTGCTGCGAGGCCATGAGATTGTGGGAGTGGGTGATCTCATCCAACCGGTTTCTGGTGCCGATGTACATTCCAACATTTTGGCGGACAGCTCAGAAGAATCATTCTGATGCTTTATGAATGGTCTCTGAATCCTTCAGTAGCGGACATGATCTTTCAAAAATGTGATCATCCTTGCTGCAATCTCTTCACCTCTCCTTCCACTGTGAAGTGCAGTGGGTTTTTCGCTCTGATCCCCTCTCTCAGGCACCCAGAAATGCTCTGATCCATGTTAGACAGAATTGGGAAGCACTTTTACGCCTTGGCAACCTTTGTGCTGAGGTTGTTAAACTGCCTAGCTCATTTCACCCAAATGCAGAGAGACCTGATCAAGGAACTGTCAGCTTCTCCGAGTCTATGCCTGTGGAGCAATTTACAGAAGTTACTCCCAAGCTGGCCACTCTTTCATCTATTGCCAGTTCTTCAATGAGGTTCATCTCCCAGATCACGTAGGGTACCTTGCGAGCAGCCGGTTCAAGTCTTTCCCTAAGGAGGCATACCTGGATGAGTCTATGTGATTTTGCTGGGCCCTTTAAGGTGTCGTTTGTCAATGCCTCTTACAATGACTCCTCCCATTTTTGGCCTGGAATCAAGTTTTCTACCCCCCGAGGTCTTTCTCCAGGATCCAGGTTGGGGGTAAGAAAATGTTTTTCCATAAGTCCCAAGGGCCTTTCCTGGACCCGCTCTGAGAACCCTCCTCCAGAGGCAGAGGAGATGGGTTTGATAGTAGACACCACCTTAGAGGCAGAGGAGATCCACAGAACCAGGGCTTTAGGGAACCTCCTTCCGATGAGTCTTACCAGTGCTCTTGAAATGCTGTCCAACTCTGGAGGCAATGGGGGGTTGATTAGCTTTGCACCTGGAAGTCTGGACCCATTTGACTCAAAACAGGTGGGTGCTAAGTGCGATATATTCCTTTTTCCCTTCTGCCTTCATATCCAAAACCCTTCCCAACATGCCACCTGGTCAGAGGAAGCAGGTAGCACAGGAAAATCAATGGCTGTTGCAACAGTCATCCAGGAGGTGCTAACCAAACAGAGGATTCGGAACCTACTCACTCTTCTTTTTAGTGCTGAAAGACAGGGGACCCAAGACCAATTCTGGATCTCAGCAAGTTAAATGAATATGTAAAAAAGGCAAGGTTCTGAATGGTTATGGTTCTGTCCATACTGCCGCTGTTGCACAAGGACAACTAATGTCCCTCAGTATTTCTCAAGGACTATCACATCAAAATAGACAGGCTCTCCAGGAGATGTTTGCTCTTCTGGCTGGGAGCCAATCACTACCAGTTCAGAGCACTGCCCTTTGGTCTCACCACAGCCCACCCCGGGTGTTCATCAAATGCATGGTAGAGGTAGCTGCTCGTCTGAGGCTGAAAGGATTCTAAGAGTTTCCATATTTGGATGATTGGCTCCTAACCACTCCCACGTAGCATTGACTGATCCAAACCAGGGACTATTTACTCCAGTTAGCACGCGCACAGGGCATCAGCATAAACATGAGAAAGTCCAACCTCTGTCTGGTACAGAATTTGGAGTTCATAAATCCGCAGCTCCACACAAGGGCTCAGATAGCTTCTCTTTTTCTACATCGAGTAGCCATTCTAAGAAATCAGGTGCAACAGCTTTTTAGCACTATAAGCTACCACAACTTGAAAGATCCTGAAGGTCCTGGGGTCCATGTCTGCAGCCATCCTGTTAGTTCCCCTAGCAAGGTTTTTCATACAGGTTCTACAGTGGTCTCTAGCCAATTAGTGGTACATCCTCTCTCATCCCTGTCCTTTTCCATTAAGCTGACTCCCATCTGCAGGCATCGTCTCAATTGATGGTGTATTCAGTTGGACAATGTTATCCTCAGCAGACTGTTTTTGAAGAATCCCCTGTTGGCCACTGTGAACACAGATGGTTCTTGTTCTGGTGGTGTGGGGGGCATTACAGTAGGAAGATGGCCCAAGGTACGTGGTCACCCCATGAGACCAAGTTGCATGTCAGTGTCTTAGAGATTAGGGCTGTCCTCCTCATGTTGCAAGTCTTGCAGGACGTCCTTCCTCTGGGGACTATTGCAGTACACTTCAACATGTCAGTTGTGTGGTACATCAACAAGCAGGGAGGCCATGAGAGTGTGGGAATGGGCAATCTCTTCAGTCTGTCTTTTAGTTGCAATGCATAATATCCTTCTATTCAATGTTGCAGTATTCTTTTACATATGGGTTGTATTCCACCCAACGACCTGACATCTGACCTGTATACAAAAGCTCAGAGCCACTGCCTGTGTACATAGGACATCGCATGCAGGCACAGACAGCTTCAGCCATAAAAGAGAAGTTTGCACATACCATCTTCAGAACTTTTTCGCTATTTGGAAAGACTGAAGTTGGTCTGCCATTGGATTCCATTGGTTCGTATTGCAGCTTCAGATAAGTATCCTATAAGGGATTTAATATATTGCTACTGCCTTTTGTTTTGTTAATGTTATCCAGGAAGGGCAAGTGTAGATTTGGAAGGCAAATTCCACATAAAGATGGTTATGACCTGTGTTTGTTTTGCTTAGGGCCTAGTCACGACTACCGGTCCTGCTCTATTTGTCAGGTGTTTATTCCCAAAACATTGCTCAGTCATCTGTTGGCCTTGAAGCTATATTTAGAAAATCAAAGACTCTGACATCTGGCTAGGGACGCTGTGGAAGGTTCCGAAGTACTTCTGAGCAGTCTGTAAACGGGAAAGTCAGCAAAGCTAGGCCTGAATCCTCTTTAGCTGTGCCTACTCCCTCTGACTGCCCCTTGGGTTTGATAAAGACCCAGCGGTGCGACCCGAGGTAGGATCCGCTCCCTCTGTGGGTACTGGGATGGAAGCCATCAGGAGTTCGGATCCTGCCACGTCCAAGGCTATGCAGACATCCAGTTCAGATGACGTGGGGGAACCTTGGCTAGTTATTGCATTAGACTCTAACTGTTCCAGCTACTTTGTTCAAAGAACTGTTGGAGGTTAGGCCTATGTCTGCCATCTCTCCCCAACAGGATAAGCATTTGAAAAAGAAGCAAAAGACTAGGCATGTTCCTACTACTACTCCTACATTGGATTGGGATGATTTTTCACAGGGTCTTAAGGCTCTGATGGCTTTGAGGCCTCCTGCTTCAGCTTCTCCCATAGCTAGCCCAGACCTGGTCTTTTCTTCATAGCTACCATTAGGGTCTCAAATGCTTTCTTCAGGGCAGCCTGCAGAACTCCATATTCATGGCACTGACTCTGAGGAGTATTCAACTGATGAAGACTCTTTAGCATACTCCACCCATATTCCCTCTCCACTGGAATTTGCTTCCCCAGAGGAAGAGTCTAATGGGGGGGGGGGATTCTCTCATAGAAGAGCTTTCCTTTGGGGAAATTAATAAAATTAGGGTGTCCTTTATGTGGGATTCTTCTCAAATCTTAGAACAGAAGAAATATTATAAGCTTCTTCAGTTGGAGGCCCCTGTTCCTTCAGCAGTTCCTCCATTACTGCCATCCTTTTTAGATGTTTTAAAGAAGCATCTAAGACCCATGACTCCCAAGCCCCTGCCCCGAGGATACCTGATCGGTTCTACAAGGTCCCTGAGAGGATTGTAAGTTTCTTCTTAAATGCCCCTCAGCTGACCCTGCTGTGGTTTCCATTACTTCAGATAAGTCCTCATGGTTATCTCCCTATACCAAATTGCTTCTTTCTGATAAGGAAAGTAGCATTTTGGAAAGGTTGGGCAAGAAGGTTATATACCACTTCTACCTTGGCTATCAGGGCAATAAATTGCCAGAGACACATGTCTTGGTATGTTCTGGCTTTGCTAAATCTGACCACCCAGGCTCTTTACCCATTGCCTGACTCAGAGGCGCTTAGTATTTGGTCTTTTCTCTCTTATCAGCCTCCACCCAGGTAGCCAGGCACGCTATCAAGTGAAAAGTGCAAAGATGCAGTTGAGGCCTCTTCTAGAGCAGCAGCTTCTGCTTCTGTTCTCAGAAGGCATTCTTAGTTATACCTCCAGGCAATCCCTGATGACATCAAGGCAAAATTGCTTGATGCTCCTTTGGACAATTCCTCCTTATTTGGCAAAGCAGCGGAAGAATTATTTAAATCACTGCAGGAAAAAGGTAAGGAGTTTCAGGATTTGAAAGACTTAATGGTTTGACCAGTTCCAAAATGTCATAAGCATTTCCCTGCCAAGGCTCCTTTAGTCAGGAAACCCACTTGCTCCTCCACTTCACTCCTTCTGGAACCACACCAAGCAAGTCTACCAGGAGACACCCACAGGCCAAGACTGTTACTTTATAGCTGCTGCTGTTGACCTTCCTCAGCAGCCTTTTCAGCCCAGGCAAACTTCTCTGTGACATTCTGCACCCTCTTCCAAGTCATACCCCCCCCCCTTGCCCCTTTGCCTCTGTCTTTCCCTTTCAGCTTGGGTGGAGATCACGCAGTTCTCCTGGGTTATTTCAGTTGTCCAAAACTGATGCTTTATGACTTGCAAGACCCTCCCTCCTTTTCATGGGATACACCAACCTCCCTCTAGTCAACTGAATCTGTTTCCCTTGATACTGGATCAACTTTCCAACAAGGCACCATTCAGTCTTTCCCTCCAGACCCACAAGAAATGGAATTTTATTCCAGGATCTTTCTAGTTTCAAGGAAAGATGGCCCTTAGAGGCCTATCTTAGATCTTTCCCTGTTAGACACATTCCTGGTACTGCCTTCTTTCAGAATGCTATCCCTGCCTACTCGCCTGCCCCTGGTCCCCCTCAAGCTTGCTTAGCTTCTCTGGATCTCAGGGATGCATACCTGCATATCCCTATACACTCTCTCCAGAAGGTTTTTGTGTTTCTTGCTGGGTTCTTTGCATTTTCAATTTACTGCATTGCCCTTTGGTCTTTCTACTGCTCCAATGGCATTCACAAAGTGCCTAGCCCCAGCCATTGCCTGTTTAAGGCTGAAAGGACTTCAAGTTTACCCATATTTAGATCTGCTGTTTCTGGCCAGCAGGCCAGGCCTCTTAACCCAACATCTGAACCTAGCCATTCCTTTTCTGCAGGCACTGGTTTTCACAGTAAATCTCAAAAAGTCATGCCTCACACCAAGTCAGGATCTTATATTCCTGGGGTGCAGGTTCTGCACAGATTTGATTATCTTTTTTATTTCTGTGGAGAAAGCAATTTATCTCAGGACATTCATGGAGGCTCTTCTGCCTCTTCCTAACATCAAGGCCAGAGCGTTTGAGATTGCTGAGATTAATGGTCTTCACTATTCCCATGCTGCCCTTTCCATAGCTACACATGAGAAAGTTCCATTGGTTTCTAAAGACAGTTTTGTACCAGCATGCTCATCCCTTAAATGTTATGGTTCTCCTTCTTCCCTGCCTGAATGCAGAGTTAGGTTGGATGCAGCAACTCAATCAGAATCCTGGCCTACCTCTTCAGATTCTTCAACCAGCTCAGCAACTCTTCACAGATGCTTCAGACTTGGGTTGGGGAGCAACCTTTGCTTCCAGGAAAGTTCAGGGCCTTTGGTCCCCTTCTCAAAGGAAGGATCATATCAGCATCAGGGAAATGAGGGCTGTAATTCAAACCTTACAGACCTTACACCCTGTATTCTTGCCAGGACCTCTAAAGATCCTCACAGACAATACCACGGTCCTTCAGTACGTAAACAAGCAGGGGGGCACAAAAGGTTTTATTCTCTGTTGCTTGGCCTTCAGGGCTTGGAATTGGCTGCCCTAATAAGAGTAATTATGCATGCTGTGTACCTTCCCTCAGTTCAGAACTCTGTGGCAGATGCAAAACGCAGATCCATGACGCAGTCTGACAAGTGGATGCTTCACAGAGATGTGTTCCTGGATCTAGTTCACTGGTGGGGTACTCCAGAACTGGACCTTTTTGCCTGTGCTATTAACAGACAACATCCTCACTTTTGTGTCAATTTCCCTCACCTTCAAGGGTGGAAGGTGGGTGCTGTTTCATTCTCATGGAAGGCACTGTTTCTCTATGCATTCTTCCCTACCCCTTAATTCAGAAGGTCCTGTTGAAAATTCTACTGGATAAACCAAAAATCTTGCTATTGACTCCCAGTTGGCCAAGACTGCACTTGTGTTCTCTCTTCTGCAATTAGACAAAAGTCATCACTACAAGTTGCCTCGCTGGATGAACCTGCTCATTCAGGACAAGGGATCATTTATTCACCCACGTTTGCCAACTCTACAGCTGATCTTGTGGGTGATCAACGTTTGATCCCTTTCAGGCACCTATTCTCTAAGGACGTGCTAAGAGTTTTGCCGGAGACAAGGAAACCCACTACTGGAAAATCTTATATTTCCAATTGGAGAAGATTTTCCATTTGGTGCCAAAAAAAGAAAAGTGGATCCCTTTGGTGTGGACATTCCCATAGTACTTTCTTACCTGTTTGAGTTGCTCAACAGTGGTCTGGCTTACTACTCAGTTTAAGTCTACTGTTCTGCCTTGCCTCCCTGTTTGTCTTTGACTCTCCCCTTACTTCCACGTTAGAAGTTAAGTTTTTTCTAAAAGGCATCCTACATTTAAGACCCCCCCCCCCCCCCGGGAAACCAGTGCCTCCTCCTTGGGATCTCAACTATGTATTGGAAAAACGTACACAGGCCCCTTTTGAGCCAGCAGCTTCTGCCTCCCTAAAATTATGTACATGGCTTCTTGTAGCCTTAAACCTGCTAGAAGAGTTTCTGAAATTCAGACATTGATGGCTTCACCCCCATTTCTGGTCTTCCATAGGGACAGAGTATCTTTGAGAACTAACCCTACCTTCATGCCAAAAGTGGTGAATTGAATTGTCTCTTAATCAGTCCATCCAGCTGCCTACCTTCTTCCCTTCCCCTCACTCCTCCAGTGAGAGGATTGTTACATACTTTAGATGTGCAGATTTTACCTTGACAAGACTAAGTCTATCAGGAGGTCTGACCAACTTTTTGTGTCCTTTCATCCCAGGGCTTTTGGGTTTGCTTGTGTCCAATCAAACTATTTCCACATGGATCTCTAAGGCTGTTGTGTTTTGCTGTGAATTCCATGCAAGGTCTTTCGCTTCTGTTAAGGCCCACTCCACTAGGTCACTTTCATCCTCAGGGGCCTTCTTCAAGGGTCTAGATGCTCATTCCATCTTGGAAGCTGCCACCTGGTCATCTGTTCACACCTTTACGGAACATTACAAATTGGGCATTGTCTTTAGATCCAGGGCAGGATTTGCTAGGGCAATTCTGCATGGATTCTTGGAAAAATACTTCCTTTTAGTTTCCCGTACTTTATTCTCTTCCCTGGGTCCTCTTTCAGCTCTTGCACTCTCCCATATGTAAAGAATGCTGTAGCATTGAATAGGACTTAGGGTAGTTGTGTAAAATCTTACCATAACCATAGATGTTCTTCTCTTCTCTGTTGTAGTATTCTGTCCCTCCTGTCTTATCCCCCTACAGCTTGCTCTTTTTCCTAGGATGATCTCCCTAGACTCCTTTTTGGTTTTCCTTCCTCATGGGGCTTTCTTATTCTGAAGATGGTATGTGCGGCTATCCCTTTTATGGCTGCCATTTGTGCCTGCATGCGAAATCCCATGTACAGGCAGTGGCTCTAAGCTTTTATATACAGACTGGACGCCTGGTTGTTAGGAGGAATAAAACCCATATGTAAAGAATACTCCAACACAGAAGGACATCTGTGTTTATGGTAAAATTTTACAGCTACTCTTTTTTTAGGGAAGACCATTAATTTGGCAGACAGACTCAGCAGGTCTCTTCTGATTTCACACGAGTGGCCCTTCAATCAGTCAGTAGCAAACATGATCTTTAGCAGTTGGGATCAACCTTGCTGTAACCTATTTGCTTCCCCCTCAGTAAGTGCATCAAGTTTTTATCTCTCATTCCCCTCCAGAGGAGTTCCCAAGGGATGCTCTGGTCCATAATTGGCCCCTGGGCCTCTTGTATGCTTGCCCTCCTCTCCCACTCATCCCCAAGTTTCTTCAGAAGACAAGCAGATTAAAGAGCTCAGTCATTCTCATTGCCCTTTTCTGGCCTCGCAAAGTGTGGTTCTCCTTTCTTTGGTCTCATCTGAAGTAGCCTCCTTGGATACTGGAGCCCACTCTGGATCTTCTATCCCACCCGTCAGGGATTCAACACCCCAGTCTTTGAACCCTGAAATTGACTGCATGGTTTTTCCACTTCCTACCTTAGACAATCCAGGCTTCAGTCCCCGGCGCAGAAAATTCTTTTAGTTTCACAAAAGGCTTCCACTATAAAAGTTTACAACAGCAAGTAGAAGACGTTTGTTGTTTGAGCCCCTAACAGGGATACTAACCCTTTTTCGGCACCTGTGTCAGATGTTACTATTTCTCAGTACTCTCTTTAATGACGGTGCTAGTTTTTCCACTACTAAGTTACAGCTAGCTTCCATTTCCAGTTTTCATACAGCAAGTCAGACTTGTTCCTTGTTCACATTCCAGTTGTGTAAAATCTTCATGAAGGGTATTTTCTTACTAAAGCCCCCCATTAGGGATCCTTTTCTGTGGGACCTTACTTTGGTACTACAGGCATTGACATGGTGCCCGTTTGAACCTGTGGTTCTGTCATGGAAAATGGCTGTCGTGGTAGCTGTGGGTTTTGCCAGGAGGATTTCTGAGCTTCAGGCTGTGTCTTCTAAACCCCTTTATATTTTGTTCCATAAAGACAAGATGGCTTTAAGTAACTAATCCATCCTTTATGCCTAAGGTAGCTACAGAAAGCAATATCAGACTATTTAACTCCCAGTAGTTTTTCCCAATTTTTCTAACAAAGGGGAGTACAGCCTCCATCTCTTAGACGTTTATAGACAGCTCTGTTTTTAGCTGCACAGAACCAAACAGCACCGAAAGTCTGATCAGGTTTTTATAGTTTTTTCTTCGACCAGGCTTGGTCAAGTGGTATCAAAAATTATTTTGGCAGAATGGATTTCATATTGATCTCCTTCATTTACTCTTCTAGAGAATTACAGTTACCTAAACCTCCTAAGGCACATTCTACCAGAGCTATGCTACTTCCTCAGCCTTTTATGCCAGAACTTCTGTTGATATTTGTGCAACATACACTTGGCTTAATAATCACTCCTTTGTGTCTCACTGCAAGTTGGATGTTATTTCCAGGAGCAGGGCTTCATTTGGCTTGATAATGCTCCAGCATGTCCTTCCATCAGGGCTACACGAGGTTATCGTATTTGGGGACTCTGACCCTGTTGTGAGGGTGAATGAAGGAGACATCATCAGATTAAAAAGTTGTACCTTACCATACCTTGGCATCTATGTTGTCTTCTTTCATTCATCCTCACTTTCCCACTCAACCATCCCCCTACCTCAAGAAGAAAAGGAAGGGGTATGGTTGGGTGGGAAGGTGAGGATGTCTGAACCTCTTCTGCCAATCTTTGATATCTGAATGTGGCATGTCTGGATTTGGCAAACTTAATCTGAGGTAGTTGGGTGGATGCATGGTATTGTGGAAATGAGGGAGGAGCTTGAGAGTCAGATCCAAGTCTGTGGAAGTGGCCGAGCTGGATCTGGGGTTGGATTCGAGACCGAGTCTTGAGGATGAATGAAGGAAGACAACGCAGACACCAAGTTATTTTAAGATGTACCTTTTTATTTTGCCTCTTGTCGTTCTGTGTCTGCTGTTTTAGGGATAATAGCTCTCCCTCCTCCCCAGTTAGGAGAATGTTTTAAAACAGGAATGTTTCTGATGCCAAGGAAAGAAGATTCATGGAGACCATTTATAGAGCTTTTCTTTCTAAACCTATGAGATGATGCCCAATTCAAAATGTTATCCCTTCAAAACTTGTTACCCCTAATTCCACATTTGATTTATTTTGGCGACCTTAATTTTAAAAGCTACATATGGACTTTCATTAAGAACTAATCTTTCATTTGTGTCTGTCCAAGCTTACTTTAAACCAGGCTGTCTATATCCATGTCTTTACAGAACTTAAAATCAAGGGAGAGAGGGATACCCCCATACCTTGGATATTCACAAAAAAACTCAGGTTTACTGTCTTGACAGAATAAAATATTTTTTTGTATCCTGGTCGGTTCATTTCCCGTGAATGTAAAAAAAGACTGTTTGCAAATGGCTATCTCATGCTATTACCTTTTGTTGTGTTCACCACAGCAAGAGAATTCTAGACAGGGTCAAGCCTCATTCTAGTAGGGCCTTGGCTTCATCTGTTGCTTTGTGGACAGGGTTGGAGTCTAGAAACAGCAGCTTGGCTGTCTTGGGCATACCTTTACAAAGCACTACAAACTAGATTCCTTCTCTTGGTCTAGGGCGTGCTTTGCTGGGACCATTTTCTAAAGGCACCTGGACCCTCATCCTTCCTCCTCCCAGTCAGTGTAAGCTAGGGTAATGTACCCATATAGTGAAGGTTACTGCGACAGTGATCAATATGATGAATTTAGTACTGTTATGTAAGGAAGCTTATAGTAACAGTAGATGCTGGAATGATCGCTGCTCCCTTCTTCCATCCTCCTTCCTTGTTCATTTTGTTGCAAGGGTGAGGACTTCTAACTTTATTTGCCTTGGATTGACCTTTTCAGGACTCTTGTTTCCCTCTGTCAGTTGGCATGAAAGCTGTGAAGGTAGTGACATCCTAACTACTCGTTTTCTTTAGCTCAGCTCGAGCTGAATAATGGTTTGGGCACGTGGAAGGTGCCTATGAAGTTTTGAAAGCTGTCCCTCAGTTACATCCTGTGCAGTGCATAACCCGTGTAGCTAAGGCTACTGCTACTGGATCAGCAGCCATTTGAACATCTTCTGTTACAGTAAATTTACTTGCACAGCTGTAACCAAAGTAGAGCAGCAGCAGCAAAACATAGAAGAACCAAATGAAATCTGCTGCAAATAATCCACATCACAACACAGCCTCTCTGGATCAACCACAAATGATTAATGAATAAAAATTAAAAATGTTGAGTGCTTTCATTCCCAATCTGTATCAGGACTTCATCAGAACAATTAAACAGATCAATACACCCATTTAAATAATCCCACAAGCAATTCATGTGACCACCATTTTTAAAAAAACTAATTATAAAACCTTGAAAGATAATTTCATAATGTATATAAAAAAATATGTTGACTTAAACTTTAAATTCATTTTTCGATGTAAAGCAAAGCTGCGGTGCAATCTTATGAAAACATTATGTACACTAAATATAGTCATTCTTAAATTAGTGAGAGCTGTAACAAATAGCTTGAAGTAGTGCATAAAGTTGTAATAGCAAGACATTTGAGTAATTTAATCCTTTCTTAACATCTAATTTAGCAGCCCAAAGTTTAAGTACACTACTAATGGATATATCGCATTTCAATCCAGTTAATATACCAGCATTAAGCCTAAGTTGCCACTGTAGTCCCTTATACTCCGTTAACATCATACTTAGAGCACATCTGAGTAAGCTTTGTTGTAAGATGGTTAAAAAACATGACTGGAAGTATAGAAACTACCCTATATACTAAAGAAGTAAAAAAGAAAACATATTTACACTGTACAAGTATGCATCCACCACAAATTTTTAAACGTATAGTAAAGAATCAAATGATGCAAGTAGCTAAATTAAATACTAAAGGTAATGAAATGTACCATCAGATGAACAAATATGGCTAAAGATTTAGGGGAGGCTAGAGGTTATAATGAACAGCAGGTAATAGCTATAGAGAGGGAAGTAATACAGATGAGAAATTTGGAGGTTAAACCTATTTATTCAGAAAGAATGGATTCCAGAATACAACAAAATAACACTAACTTTGCAAGAAAAAATAGATCTATTTTAACATGTAGGAATGCTATTCAGTTACAAAATAGTATTAAAAAACATTGGCCAATACTGCAACAATTGCCACAATTTAAAGGCACTGTAAATGGACAGCTTAGTTTTGTATACGAGATCTAGTGACATAAAGAATATGTTGTGCTATAAAGAACAGAAGCTTATTATCTATGATATTAGAAGCACAAAACAAGACCCAATTAAATGCAACAAAAGTACATATTTTAAATATATACATGTAGACAAGTTCGTTAAACATCCTATAGGCAAGTTTTTTTTTTTTTTTATTTACAGGCATATGGTACTTGTGACTCAAAAAATATAGTTTATATGGCAATATGTCAGAAATGCGAAGCCTTCTGTATAGGTAGAATGGGTCTGTGTTTCCTTGAAAGAAGTCTCCATCGAACGTCTGTTCACTGATCACTACCAATTGAACAGCCTTTAGCAAACTTTACAATCATCAAACTTCTTTCCTAGGGAAAGAAACTACTTGGCCACCAGAGCAACCATAATATGAACTACATAATTTTACACTTACGACGGTGGGAGGGCTTCACCCCCAAACCGGCTCTCCCCCAACTTAGATGTATCAACTCTGAGATCGCATTGCAGTGGGGAAAAGGGCTAATTCACGATGCTGACCACCTAGTTACTTTCCCAAGGAAAAACTTCGATGGGGTTATCGTTCGCTGAATGCAGCATTCAGTGTTGTCAATGAATAGGGATTTGATGGAGATGTCTTTTGAGGAAATAATATAGATCCAGTAAAACTAATTGTAAACTAAAAGAACATATAGGAACTCATCTGTCAGAAGGTATGAAGGTCCATATAGACAAATGCTTTTTTCAAACATATAAATGTGACTGATAGTACGCACTTTGTTTGCTATCTTGAATGTTATCCAAGAACAAATAAGAGGAGGAGATAAAAAACGAAACGGAAAAAGAGGAGAACAAATGGATTATTAGATTCAGGGCACAACAATACCGTGGTTTGAATGAAGCATTTACTATAAAACCTATATTGAAGGATATAAGAAATCACGTCAGATGATTCTTTAAATTGTAGCCACATAATGATTTTAATGTGTATTTAAGACATGTGATGTAGTTTGCTAGTATTTATAGTAGAATTTTATGTAATGTTTGCCTGACAAAGCCTTTAGCAAAAGTGTATACTTGCAAAGTTTTATTAAAGTTTGTAGTTATTTATACGTGTACTGTAATCTGTGGTTTCAGAAGCTCTTGTTTTACTGTTTGAATATTGTATTTTTTCCAGATTTGTCGTTGTGGCGTTGTTTGTTCATTCATTTATTCATACAGTAGGAATTACCCTTCAAAACCTTGACCTTTCCACCCTAGACAAGACCAGGGGAGACCTTCCCATGGTAAGACAAAGACAGTCTAGGAGATGGCAAACAGAACATTTATAAAGGGCAGGAGTGTCCAAAGAACCAACTCAACACAGAGAGCAGCTGTGATTGTGTTCTACCCCACCATCCCTTACCCTTTCTGAACCTCTAGCATGAAGATTCTCCTTCCTACACCGTGGAAATCCATCACGATGGACCAGTGTTCCTCAGCATCATAGTGAATGGGTGCTATATTCAATTCAAAGCAAGAATGCCTCTTGCCACCTATCTTCAGGGAGCTACTTCAAGCAGGGTCCATCCAGCCTTTCCCTCCAGGACAAGAAGAAAAAAAAAAGCTTTTACTTAAGGATGTTTCTAGTCTGTAGAAGAGAGGGCACTTGGGGGCCCATTTTGGACCCCTCAGTTAAACAAGTTCCTCAACATTTAAAATGTTTGCTGCATAAATTACTGTCAGTGATCTTCAAATATTCCTCCATGGTCAGCATAGACCTAAAGGATGCTTACCTCCATGTCCCATTAGCAGACAGTCACAGATAATACCCAAGATTTGTAGCAACAGGCTCCCACTTCAGGTCTGTGTTTTCTCATTTGGGTATCTACTGCATCCAGAGTTTTCACAAAATGTCTAGCTCCTCTAGCACAGTACACTACTCTAGGGGTTCATATTTACCCATACTTAGATGACTGCCTCATTAAGGGAAGATCCACATAGGGAGATCCTTGGCACTGTACAGATCACTGTAGACTGGTTTTCAGAAGTTAGATCTCACCCTAAATCTTCAAAAGTCCCATCTCTCCCTCAAACAAGGATCCTCTTTCTGGGAGCTCTCATAGACTCTTCAACAGAAAGCCTACCTTCCACAAGACAAGAGTTTCTCATCTGTCTACATGACAAATCTGCTTCCAAAGCAGCTTATCACTGCAGGTGAATTCCAGAGGATACTGGGGTACATGACATCATGCATTTTCATGACCCCATTCACAACATTCCACTTGAAGAAACTACAGTGATTTCTAAAATACTTAGCAACAGCAGTCCCAATTGTTGGAAACCCTACTGCCCCTCCTTCCATGCCTAAAAAAAAGAACTCCTGTGGTGGAAGACACTATACAAAGGAACCCAGGAGCAAGTTTCACTTTGCCAGAAGCAGACAGGACCATTGCTATGGACAGCTCGGGCACAGCTTGGAGAGTCCATTCAGGTCCCCTTAAGGTACAAGGCATTTGGTCCCCACAGCAGAGAAAGTTGCATATAAATCAAAAGGAGTTGTTAGCAATCTTCTTGGTCATAAGAGCCTTTCAGCAAAACTTAAGCCCAGGGACACTGCATATCCGGACGGATAACACCACAGTTGTAGAACATCATCATCATCATCTTTCGGCTTTTCCCGTTGGGGGTCGCCACAGCGGATCATCTCTTTCCATTTCTTCCTATCCTCTGCATCTTGCTCTGTCACACCGACCGCCTGCATGTCCTCTCTCGCCACGTCCATAAACCTTATCTTAGGCCTTCCTCTTTTCCTCTTACCTGGAAGCTCCATCTTTAGCATCTTTTTCCCAATATACCCATCATCCCTCCTCAGCACATGTCCAAACCAACGCAATCTCGTCTCTCTTGTTTTGTCTCCAAACTGTCCAATGTGAGCTGACCCTCTAATATACTGATTCCTAATCCTATCCATCCTAGTCACACCAAGTGCAAATCTTAACATCTTTAGCTCTGCCACATCCAGCTCTGACTCCTGCCTTTTTGTCAATGCCACTGTCTCCAGCACATATAACATAGCTGGTCTCACTACTGTCTTGTAGATCTTCCCTTTCACTCTTACTGGTACCCGTCTGTCACAAATCACTCCTGACACTCTTCTCCACCCATTCCACCCTGCCTGGACTCTCTTCTTCACCTCTCTTCCACATTCATCATTACTCTGAACTGTTGATCCCAAGTACTTAAACTCGTCCACCTTTACCAACTCTACTCCCTGCATCCTCACCATTCCTCTACCCTTCCTTTCATTTACAGACATATATTCTGTCTTAGCCCTGCTGACCTTCATTCCTCTGCTCTCTAGAGCAAATCTCCACCTCTCCAGAGTCTCCCCAACCTGATTCCTACTCTCACTACAGATCACAATGTCATCTGCAAACATCATAGTCCACGGGGCCTCCTTTCTGATCTCATCTGTCAACCTGTCCATCACCACTGCAAATAAGAAAGGACTCAGAGCTGATCCTTGATGTAATCCTACCTCCACCTTAAACGGATCTGTTACTCCCACTGCAGTCCTCACCACTGTCACACTACCCTTGTACATATCCTGTACCACTCTTGCATACTTCTCTGCCACTCCCAACTTCCTCATACAATACCACAGCTCTTCTCTAGGCACCCTGTCATATGCTTTCTCCAAGTCTATAAAGACACAATGCAACTCCTTCTGACCTTCTCTGTATTTCTCCAATAACACTCTCAGAGCAAACATCGCATCTGTAGTGCTCTTTCCTGGCACAGAAACCATACTGCTGACCACTAATCATCACCTCCCTTCTTAACCTAGCTTCTACTACTCTCTCCCATAACTTCAAGCTGTGACTGATCAGTTTTATCCCTCTGTAGTTACTGCAGCTCTGCACATCACCCTTATTCTTAAAGATAGGTACCGAAACACTTTTTCTCCACTCCTCAGGCATCCTCTGACTTTCCAAAATTTCATTAAACAATCTAGTTAAAAATTCCACTGCCATTTCTCCTAAGCACCTCCATGCTTCCATTGGGATGTCATCTGGGCCAACAGCCTTTCCATTCTTCATCCTCTTCATAGCTGTCCTTACTTCCTCCTTGCTAATCTGTTTCACTTCCTGTTTCACTATCCCTGCATCATCCAACCTTCTCTCTCTCTCATTCTCTTCATTCATCAGCCTCTCAAAATACTCTTTCCATCTACTCAACACATTCTCCTCTCTTGTGAGTACCTTTCCCTCACTATCCTTTATCACCCTTACTTGCTGCACATCTTTCCCAGCTCTGTCCCTCTGTCTAGCCAATCGGTACAGGTCCTTTTCTCCCTCTTTAGTGTCCAGTCTCTCATACAACTCTCCATATGCCTTATCCTTAGCGTTCGCCACCTCTCTCTTTGCCATGCGCCTCATCTCCTTATACTCATGTCTACTTTCTTCATCTCTTTGACAATCCCACTTCTTCTTCACCAGCCTCTTCCTCTGTATACTCTCCTGTACTTCCTCATTCCACCACCAGGTCTCCTTGTCCTCCTTCCTCTGTCCAGATGTCACACCAAGCACCTTTCTAGCAGTCTCCCTTACTAGTTCTGCTGTAGTTACTCAGCTATTCGGTAACTCTCCACTGCCTCCAAGTGCCCGTCTTTACTCTTCCCTAAACTCCACTTCACAATCGCCCTTTTTTAACTTCCACCATTTAATCCTTGGCACTGCTTTCACACTCTTCCTCCTCTTGATCACCAATGTCATCCTACAGACCACCATTCTATGCTGCTTAACTACACTTTCCCCTGCCACCACTTTACAGTCTCCAATCTCCTTCAGACTGGCCCTCCTACATAGGATATAATCCACCTGTATGCATCTTCCTCCACTCTTGTACATCACCCTATGCTCCTCCCTCTTCTTAAAATACGTATTCACCACAGCGATGTCCATCCTTTTCGCAAAATCCACAATCATCTGACCTTCTGCATTCCTCTCCTTAACACCATACCTACCCATCACTTCCTCATCCCCTCTGTTCACTTCACCAACATGCCCATTAAAGTCCACTCCACTCACTAGTCTTTCACCCTTGGGTACACTCACCACAACTTCATCCAACTCACTCCAAAATTTCTCTTTCTCATCCATCGCACACCCAACTTGTGGAGCATATGCACTAACAACATTCATCATTACACCATCAATTTCGAGCTTCATAAACATCACTCTGTCAGACTGTTTTCTTCACGTCTAAAACACTCTTGGCATATTGTTCCTTAGTATAACCCCAACCCCATTTCTCCTGCCATCCACACCACGATAGAACAATTTGAACCCGTTTCCTAAGCACCTGGCCTTACTTCCCTTCCATCTGGTCTCTTGCATGCACAATATATCAACCTTCCTTCTCTCCATCATATCAGCTAGTTCTCTTCCTATCCCAGTCATACTGCCAACATTCAAAGTTCCTACCCTCACTGCTACACTCCTAACCTTCCTCCTCTCTTCCTGCCTTCAGGCATGCCTTCGCCCTCCTCTTCTCCTTCGGCCAACAGTAGCCCAATTTCCGCCAACAACCCTGTTGGCTAACAGTACTGGTGGCGGTCGTGGTTAACCCGGGCCTCGACCGATCCGGTATGGAAATATGAAATTTTCACGCCATAAGTTATGTGGCAGAATTTTTACTCTGGATGCCCTTCCTGACGCAACCCTCCCCATTTATCTGGGCTTGGGACCGGCACAAAGAAATGCACTGGCTTGTGCATCCCCAGTGGCTGGGTTACCACAGTTGTAGAACATGAGAAAAAAAAGGGAACTTTGTCTTGTCCCCTGTGCAACCTCGCCAGAAAAAAATTGGATGCAGTTCAAGAGATAATCTTGACCCTCATAATGTCTTTTATTCCAGGCTAGAGCAATAAGAGCAATACCGTAGGAGATACTGTAAACAGAGATTTTCTAGATTCTAATTCTAGCAAATAGCTGTTGAAACGAGAGGTTTTCTTGGATCTGACTGTACATTGGGTGATCTCCTCAATATACCTGTTTAATTGGCTCAACAACAGACCATGGCTCAACAACAGACCACAGCTTAGAGAATAGATCCTTCACATGGATAAACTTGTTCCTGTATTTGTTCCCATCCTTAACATTAATCCCCAAGGTACTAACAAAAATCAGGGCAGACAGACCTAGTATTATCGTAGTGGCTGTCTCCTTGCCAGAGGTAGCTTATAACTTTGAACTGGTTCTCCGTCTTCCTGGCACTCAGTGAGGGGAGATTCTGCACCATAACACAGTAGATAAATCTCCTTGGTCAAGTCAATGGGACTCTCTCGTACCCCCCACCCAGTCACCCTAAAGTTAACCGCCTGGAGGATTGGGTTTTAACAGCTAGGGCTGCATCCTGTCCCAAGAAGGCGTTCTGCATTGTAAGGGAGGCAAGAAAGCCCAGTACCAGAAAATCATACATGGCAAAAAGGAAAAGATTTTCCACTTGATGGCACAGCAGTGACACTAACCCTGCTCAAGCAGACATCTGCTCAGTCTTGCAGTACCTGTCAGTCTTCTTTACACTAGACATTTTTCCTTTTCCACCATTTAGGTACATCTGTCTGCAATATCAAGTTTACCTGCACAGTGCTCCACCTATCTTCACACCCCCCCCCCCCACATGGAACCTTTTCTTAAAGGGGTAATCCATTTGAGAACATTCAGAAGGAGCCCCCATTCTATCATGGGATCTAAATTATATATTATAAAAAGTAACTATGAGAGAGAGAGAGAGAGAGAAAGAAAGAACAGGCTTCCCATCCGCATGAAGCAGAGTTTGTCTATTACCCAGTTGAAGTGCAGTCTAGACCCATTGGTGGGAATAAGAAATTTACAAGGGGCCTGGCACCCATATCCCTTATGGACAGAGGTAGCTTATAAATGGCTCAAAATGTCCTGTGTAGATACAGGACATTATTCTTAAGGGAAAACTTGGATAGGCTTAAAAAGCACCCCCCCCCCAGGTCATTAGCCTAGTAACAATCTTAAACTAACACATTCTATTGATCTATGCATGATGAGTTTTAAAATGTTCTTTGTCAGCTCTGTGATTTTATAGATTCATATGTTAAGTTGCAGTTAAAATGGTAGTTGCCTAATAGTGGGTCATCTGTTACTGAATGAGCTATTAAGTAGGTGTGATTAGTCAATACTCTTGATAGCTGTAAGAATATAGTTTATATAAATACAGTTTTGCCAGAATAAATCCTACACAACTATAGTATTTTCTTGGCATAGAGTTAGAAATGCAGCCATATTAAAGAAAGCCTACATTTTTGTTTCGTACTACACTTTTACTGTCTGTGTCAAGGTATTATTTATACATTGCAACACTTTATTACCAAAATTCAGTGGTCTTGATAATGTCTGCTGAAGCAAAAAATTAATCTGCCAGGACTGTAACTGTAAACCACTTATTCTGCTGATTTAATACCAGAATGGTATACATAGTTACAGGCTAGCAAAATTAATAAATGTCATCTTTTTTCCTTACTGGCTATAAAAGTGAATTGAATGGACTTTATTCTTTTCCTCTAGTACCCTTTTCTTTCCAGTCTCTCATTGCTTCTTTGAGAATAAGATACTGTTTTTGAAAATGTTAACTTTTCTGCCTGCACTACAGCTGTGGCAGCTAGGGTTGCCATCTTTCTGTGTGGTGAAAACCGGACCAAAAACACACCCTTTGTACCACCCACAACCCTGCCTGTCTCCACTCATTTCCTTCCCATCCCGACCATCTCTCACCCATTTCATGACATTGATGTGTACGTCATTACGAGGTGAAAACACCTTTTGTTTTTTTGTTTTTTTTTTGTTTTTTTTTTGTTTATTTTCCAGTTTATTTGAAAAAAATGTGCAGTCTGACTGCTATTGCTATCACTTGTTTGTAATAGAGGTACCATCTCCTTTAAACCCCCATCCCCCAACTCTTTTGTAAACCAAATGTAGGTGATGGAGAAGTTAAGGAGGCAGCAGCCCCACACAGAAATGTAAGCTCTTTCCATCTTTTACCCATTTTGGTGCCATTTGTTGTCCCCTGATCTTGTGCCGCCTCTTTCAACTTAAATTGGAGGAGCAAACAAAAAGGTCTGTTTCCACATCTAGCACTCCTAATTTAAGGAGCAAACCAGTCAAGTCCTTATACCCGATCCGGCACTCCTAATCCAGAAAGCCAGGTCTATTATTTCTTATCTACGCTCAAACAGCTCTTAAACTGCAGCGGGAGCTGTAGATCTCCACTTCATTTCAAACCACAGATGCAATACCCGCATTAATGAATGTAATGCACTTGGTGGTACAATTGCATCCCCTAATGCTTTGTGTGTTCCAGTTGTCCCCTTTGCCCCACCTGAGCTATAATTATGTCCTAGCTGTAATCACTACAGCTGATTTCATCCTCAGATGAACACACCACCTGACTACCAAGCAATCTGAAAAACGTAACAAAAGAAAAAAAAACATTTTACTGAGCTTTTTCAGGCAGTTAGAGTACACTACAACTCATGCATTATTTGGGCACAATACTGGAGTTTGTAGAGTGCTTTCCAGACGACCAGACTAATAATCTTGATTCTGGAAAAATACTGGATAGGTGGCAGTGCTAGTGACAACTGAACCAGAATTTATTTTGTATTTAACCCATGAATCTGCATATTTCAGTAGTAGCTGATTTTTCAAATTGTGTTTATTTGCACAATGTACTGCAACTGATTTCTTACAAGTGTCTTCTGTTTGCACTACTGTACATTCTGTAGCATTTGTTTTTCTCCATAAGGTCTTGAAGTTCTAAAGCAACATTTTAACTCTTGACATGTCAGTACCTAGCACAGTACTGTTACACTGAGAACAGTTCTCTGCTGTAACCTTTGACCCTTTAAATCATGGCACCATTATAACTGTAATTGTGTCCTCTGGTAGAGAGGTAGGTGTGTAAGTGACGCTGATGCATCTGTTTTAATCAACACATTATTCCATAATTCCTTTCTTGTAAACAAACAAATATGCAGTTAGTCATTCCTGTGTACCTGAAATGATGTCCGATAATTCATCTGGTTTGGTGATGTATTACCACACCCTATATAGATGTTCTGAATTTCTTTTTCTATGGGACTAGTAACAACATTGACTTCAGCTATACTGTGCATTTTTTTTTTTATTTTGCCCTGAAGTCTGTATATTATTTAAACAGGTGTTCACTTTATCAGATAGATCTTTTTCTGCAAAACTGCTGTGAATATCTGCAAACAGATTCCCCTCCCCCTCTGTGTAATATTTGTACTGGCTTCTGAGAACAAGTTCTGATCATTTATATCTGAAATAATACAGTTAACATTTACTTGAGACACTGCAAATGTCTGCTCTGTGCTCTGTCTTGAAATCTGATTGTTGCATACACTGGCTGTTTGTCAAGCTGATCTGTATTTGCAATATTACAATTTAACTCTACATTTTGAAGTACATATGCTGTGGCATTTACACTGTCTGAAGACTGTAAACTACAATTTGTTGTAATTTGCAATTATTTAAATTAGCAACTGTACTGATACCATATTTCTTAGTAAATAAGACCTAACCAGGGAATAAGGCCTAGCATGGTTTTCCAGGGTGGTCATGATAGAAGCCCTACCCCAAAAATAAGCCCCAATTAAGTTAGTCAACAACACATGATGGATGTGTTGAATTATAAAATAATATTATTGATACCCATTGACTGAGGTTATCATACTCTCCTTGCCATTTTCGGACCATTCGGGCACATAACTTCTTCCCTTTGCAGAAAGTCGTACGATTCTTTCCCTGGGAATCTTCCACAATTCTTACTGTAACCCTAATCATCACTCACACTTGAAGGTTGAGATCCTTAGCCCATAAACACTGACGGGTGAACTTTGATTGGTCAAAGGACAGACAACGAGCGTAAAGCGTGCACACTTGATTTCAAACAGCTGTGATTGTGTCTTCTTAACCTTCACCATTTTTTGTTGCCACGCCGATCTCGTAAGTCTTCAGTTAAACCCCCCAGACAAGATGAGTGCAAAAAGAAAGAGCTATCCCGTTGAGTACAAGAAAGGAATCGTGGAGGACTCCCGGGGAAAGATTCTGATGGCTTTCTGCAAAGAGAAGAAGTTAGATCTCTGGTCCGAAAATGGCATGCAGCATACGATAACCTCAGTCAACAGGCCGACGAGGGAGATGCTAGGAAGTGCAAGTGTGGATCAGGTCAGCAACCATTATTTCCTGAGCTGGAAGACATCATCTGTGAATGGATTGCTAACAAGAGAGCAAAGGCTTTGGTTGTGTGCAGGGCTGATATTCAAGTATTTGCCCTTGCAATGGCACCACAGTTAGAAATATCCCCTGAAGAATTCAAAGAATCACAACACTGGCTGGATGGCTTTCTTCAGCGATATGAACTCTCTCTAAGAAGATCAACACTACTGTTCAAGCTGGAAGATACTGAAGTTATTAAAACATGCACTTGCGTTCAAGTCCTTTGTTGATGGCATCGACTTTTCTAAATACCAACTCTCCAACATGATTGCTATGGATGAAACTGCAGTGTTTATGGGCCAAGGATCTCAAACAATAATTGATCAGAGGGGTGCCTCATCAATCTACATTCCCTCCACTGGTTACAAGAGTGTACGTGTTACCTATATTTTGGCAATTCGTCTAGTTGGAAAGAAAAGCCCACCTCTAATCATTAGTAAGGGCAAGAAAGATAAGGTTGAACGTGTTTCAGGCATTTCCATTCTTGAAACTGAAAAAGCCTTATGCACACAAGCAGTTATAAGGAAGTAGGTCGATGTAATGCTGCCACTTGTTTTGTAAGGTGGCGAAAGAGGTCTAGTCTGGGATTCAGCCAGCACTCACTGCGCTAAATGCACAGAGAAGAATAGATAATGACTGGCTATCTCCAGACTCTCTATTGCAATAAACAAGCCATTCAAGGACCATTTGCACATGGAACTCAATGACTCTATTGAAAATAGAATGGAGAGAAATCAGCATGGAAACTTTGTGAAGCCTAGCCTGCAAGAGATCGTGACTTGGGTGAAAAATTCATGGGATAAAATCACCGACAGCTGTGTTGCCAATGCACTACGAGCAGGCTACTTGGACAAGCAGTGCTCATTTAAGGAGAGCTCTATTGCTAAGCATGACAGCTTGGGGCCAGTGGTTCTACAGGAAATGGAGTTGCAAGAAATTCAGGCTGGAATTCAGGGGTTGGAGACTTATGACAATGTTCCAGAAGAAGATGACATGACTGTATTTGAATAACTTTTCCATTATCAGGGCAACAGAATGGATTGCTTCTGCTTTCAGTTTTATTCCCCTCCTCCATTATACATGTATTGAAATTTTTCTGCACTTTCTGTTAAGCATGAAATATTGTACTGTGATAGCCAAGGTGTAGATATTCTGAAGCTGGAATATTTTTGTTGCACTGTTTATGTAGTATTCTCACACAACTGTTAACACGTTGCTTAGAAAAGTACAAAATAAATGTCGATTTGTGTACATGAATAAATGTTGATTTTTTTTTTGTTACATGAATAAATGTTGATTTTTGTCCCTGAATAAATGTAGATTGTTGTACGTGGGGGGGTAAATTAAGGCATTCCCTGATGAGCTCTAAAGCGTATTTCGGCGGGGGAAGAGTACAAGACCCAGTCGTATTTTCGGGGAAATACTGTAATCAGAAATTGAAAATACTGTTTTTGTAAACACTTATGTACTTCGGATCATGAGGAAATTTCACCGTTACCTCACTCATTACAGTTTGCTTTTGAGTTTTAACCCCTTGTGTCAAGGAAGATTGAACATTAATGAGCTGATAATATTTATATTTAAATGAGCATTTCTGGAATACATTTTAGACAGTTTTACCCATTTTTTTTAAATTTAAACCACACATTTACCGGTGCTTTTAACATTGAAGTCTTTAAAATGTTTTTACTTCATTGACTGACATAACTAAAACATACATTTGCTGATGCGTTCACTGTAGAAGTCTTTGAACTTCTCTGAGATTTACTGCTTGATTTAGCTGGAAAATTTATTGCAGTAAAAATGAATGCTGAAATCGGGAAAATTGAAGGGGTGTCGAGCCAGTGGCCAGGTGTGTCTCAGCTTCTTCGAACTCCCTCTTGTAAGGATTCCCTTGTTTTTTCGACATCACGCTGGAAATGTGAAGATCTGTCATCATCTTAGTGATTGTGAAGTTTTCCGATACTGCTGCTAACTGGGAAATGTCCTTTACACTGGTAGCTTTCAGTGCTGTCTTTTTGCTAGAGATTTTGAAGTTTTTCAGTACTGTATTGTAGATTTGTTATTGAACTAATATCCTTAAAGAACACTGCTGCTCTGTAAAGTACATGTAGTCTGACTTGTTGTAGATTTTCAGTGATGCTTTTGGAGTTTTGTGATTCACTTTAACTGTCAATATTGCCCTCCACCCCCACCCCTCATTCACATTGGACACCTTTGCAAGAACTGGAATAAAAGTCTTTATTTTTAGTTATCCGGAGCTAAGCTGAAGGAGTGCCAAATCTCTTGGTTTTCTCTTTTATGTGCCAAATCTTGTACTTTTTAGAATGTCTGTACACACTGCAAGTCTGATAAAGGAGGTTAATTATGTAGTGGCAGCAGCACATAGTAACGATAGATATGGTAATTCAACAAGATCCAAACAAGTCTTATGGTGATACCATCTCAAGTATAACAGTGCTTATGAGCTAAACCAGACTTGAATTATCCTGTCCTTTGTAACTGAACACACAATTTCTCCTTTAAACTGTAATGGCAAAATTAAGACAAAATGCGCTGTTTCTGTAGTTTCTGGACTTCTAAATATCTATAATCTATGATCCAAGTATCTAAGCTAACTTTGAATATTTGAACTGCTGGACATTTCAACTGACGTCTGTAACTTAATCTCTTGATTATCTGAACTGAACTGCTGTGCTCAATCTTCTGAGTATCTCATCTGAACTGACTTATGACTAGAAAGTAACTTTCATAATATTAAGACCTTGTAAATATTCTACAAGTTTTGCACACATCTTTTGTTCCCAAGCCTTGCATCATGTAAGAGAGGTCTGTTTTTGTACCATACATTCGCACACACCCTTAGCACATTTCATCCTTATTGATTCTTGGTCTGAAAGCTGTTCCACTGAGTTTATTTGTATCCTTCACAAAAACATTTCTTTCTATTTGAAGCGTAAAAATGTGAAATATAAAATGAAGACGTAGGCCTGCTTTAATATGGCTGCATTTCTAAGCTTATGCTAAAAGAATACAGTAATGTATGTGGATTTATTCTCGCAAAGCTATATTTGTGTGATTCCTAATCTTACAATAGCTGTTAACATTTTTAAATTGAATGCTTATTACTTTGCACTTACTTTTTTTCTTTTCCTGTTTTAGCAAATGCTGCAAAGGATAAATTTCTGCCATATTTCCAGGCTGTGATAGAGCATCTGAAAAAGTATCTGATGGACACAAGTAAAGAGATGCGGCGTGTCCAGCTGCAGTCATTAGGTATGTCTTAAGTACCTTGGTTGGGAGACTTTTTAAGTATGTGGGGAAATTGTGAATAATGGTGTATGTTGCTTTGAAGCGAGTCTTACAAGCAGTAATATAAGCAAGACTGATGTGTGTTAAGAAACTGAAAAAAGGGGTTTTTAAGTTGTATATGCTCAGTTGACTGCTGAATATTACCTGGAAATCAGTTTTAACTGATCTATTACATAAGTTAGTGTGCGGATATAAAAGAGCATTTTAGTCATACTGTAGGGTTGGCAATCACATTCAGTAGACTAAGTTTTCTAGAATGACAATGAACTTTCCCAGCTGTTTGCCAACTGAGCACTAGGATCTCTAAGATTACCTGAGCATATATGTAGGACCACAGTTTATTCTGTCATGGTGGCTCCTCAGGGATGCAGTTTACCCTCATCCTGCTGCCTGGCAGTGTGTTTATACTGGAAATTTAACCCACATTTGTGGTTTGAGGACAATATCTCCAGTTTGTCTTCCGTTACCAGCTTTGTTGAGCATCACATTTTGTGAGATTGACTGCTTACTGTTAAGTCTACAGCATTAACGGAAATGTACTTAGCAGACTTTCAAGTTACCCAGAATTAAAATGGAGATATGAAGTTGTCCTTTTCATTTTTCCTTACCTATGGGTTTCATATCCAACTCGCCTGCATCTTCAAGACTTTGGATCCTAATCTCGAGCTCTTCCCTTTCCCATAATGCAGTACACTATCCCTAACACCTGAGATCTTGTTTGCTGCCGATGTGGTAAGACAGAAGATTCTGAAATCTGGAACAGTAAGAAAAAATGGTTTTGTTTTATAAATCTGTCTTTTTCCTTTCAGTATTCTCTTGTTAATTCCTCCATCCCTCTGTGGCCACCATGGCTATTTATTTCCATTAGCTCTTACCACTGTTGACTAAATTTCTTGTCAGCAGTTATGTACTTTGGTGTTTTCTCTCCTTGCTTAATCTGTAGTTTTACAGCTTGTTTTTCACTTGTAAACTTTTCTGTGATGATTGTTCTTTGTCTCTTTGTTGGTGTTTCTCTGTTTGCTGGTTCCAGCTCTCAACAGTTCAAAACTTTTTGGGACTTGTCTTTTAGTGTCAAATCCTTTATACGGTGATATGTTCCCTCCCTATAGTGCAAGAGCCATTCTCTTGTGGTTGAGTTGTTAACTTCTCTATTCACTAGTGTTTTCTAAGGCGCTTGTCACTGATAGCATCCTGGTTCTTGACTAAAGGTTCTTCATGCTTAGCTGTCTTTATGCCTGCTGTCCCTGCTAGTGTCCAGACTTTTGCCTTGTTTTTTTGTCTGTACCTCATGGGATTTTGTTTTTTCTTACAGATTGCTGACAGGTCATTGGGGACTGAGGTCAGATACAGATAGACTTTTTAGTCTCAGACTTCGTACCCTTCATGAAACGCATGTTAACTTAGAAGTGTTATTTTACCAACTTGCTAAGATTGTGACTATAGTGTTTGGTAGACAGGCATACATTAATCTTTGTGCACATGCCCTTCCAGACATTTACAGTGATTCTGTTAGGAGCTCAAACCCCCTTAAAAAAAAAGAATGAAACTGAACTCCACAGAAGACGTAGGATGTGATTTCCTTGGATCCGAAGCTCCTAGGACTTACTTATAGGTTCATAGGTAGGTGCTAGGTTATTGGCCCAAGGGCCTAAGTAAGCCTAGCCAACAAGATTCCCTGGCTTAAACCACCCAAAGTTATTTTTCTGTGCCCCTGTCGAGCAGAGCCACAGAAGTGATCCCCGGGGTGTATTTCCTATTTCCTATCCACTCATCAAGATTTTTCTTGAGTGCTAATGAGGAACTTAGCTTGACATAGATGGGTAGTTTGTTCCAGAGTATGGGAAGTCTCTGAGACAGGAATCTATCCCTCCAGCATGTCTTTATTGTGGTGACAAGGTTTAGGTCCCTAGAGCGTGTAGCTCGGAGGGATTGGGATTTCTTTACAGACCAGGCTCATCAGGCTAATATGGCGATAGTTCCTGGGATCAGTGGTGGCTCCCCCTTTGTGGAGTGGGATAACTGTTGCTGTGCGCCATTCAGTGGGCGCACAGCCTGATGTGAGGCTATGATTAAACATGGTGCTTAGGTGAGGAGCCAGTTCATTCTGAAGTTTGTGTAAAACGCAGCCTGGGATGTTGTACTTCTGATACCAAACACTGCACAGGTCTGAATGGTATGGTCCATGAAAACTATTTAATATTCCCTGCCAGTAGCATCAGATCCTAAGCTTCCGGATATGACTAGAGTTTTGAATTGTCCAGCTTGCTTCGATCCTCCAGCTTCATTGGATCATAAGATGTTCTTCGTGTTTCACTGTTGCATTCCTTACAATTTGGGTAATCTGCTGGCAGGTTGCCGATAGTCTGCCTGAATAACAAAGTCTTGGGTCTTGTGTCAGTTGCTGTCTCCTCTTCCATGACGTCAGGTCATCATTGGTATAAAACATGCAGCCAACGCCATTTTATTCAGTCTTTCTTGCCGCGCGGTGCCCGAAGCAGTTCGCAAGTGCCGGTCGGCCGACTCCTGAAATTTTCACATTCCAGTTTCAGAACCGAAGTCTTCAAACTAAAGCTAAGTACCCCGTTGGGGAAACATTTTCTTGCTCCTTACCAATGTCAGTAAAAGTTAATAATCGCATTACTTGTGGGAAGCAAATACCTCATAAGGATTTTCATTTGTACTGTATTCCTTGCCTAGTCCCAGATCACAACGTGCCTTGCTGTCAGTTTTGTGCTAGATTTAACCAACACACTGTTTGTTAAGCATCGGTATATTTTTGCTTCTAAATATTTTGGTTCAATATTTAATTATCCTGAAATGTCTGTTAGTAATCTGACTACCGGAGTTCACAAAAAACATAAAGAAAAAGAGACAGACTGTCGAGGTCCAAAACCGACTAAGCTTCTCCTAAGACAGTCGCCGGTTTGCCAGTACTCAGTAAGGCACTTTCGCAGCCCCTGATACCCACTACTTTTGAGTCGCAGGCCTCTACCGAGACCCATTTGGAGTCCGGTATGCCGCGAGTTTCTCAGTATTGAACCCGCGGATGTCTCTACCTTGGATGGGTCCAGAGCCGCTGAGCGGGCACCAACTTCTGAAGGTGTTTTCAGGCCTCAACATTTTTATATTAAACCGATGCCAGCCTCAAAAACAAGGTCAAAAACATCTATGTCTAAAAAACTGACGCATGAGCCATGTGCTCAGGCCCCTATGCCTAAAAAACAGATGATCAAAATGGCTGAGGATTTAATTACCTTGATCAGGGGTTCCCAACCCCCCCTGCTAAGAGGCCTAGGCAAGGCACTGATTATGAATCTTCAGATCAGGTTTCCATTTCTTCTGATTCCTCTTCTTTTCAGGAATTTTCTATTCCACCCTATGAGGATTCTGATGCAGAGGAATCCATCCCATCTGCATCTCCTCCTGAGGATTACTCTTTTGGAGAGACTTTGCATACTTTATGGGAACATTTTCACTGGGAGAGTCAGGACTTCTCTGAATCAAAAAAGAGGCTTAGGGATTTCCTTTTTCCTCAGCATAGGTCTTTGGCAATGCCTCCTGTATTCGACATTGTTGATGTGTTTTCGGAATCAAGCATGGCTCCTGATTCCCTGCCTCCGGATCCTAGTAAGCCAGACAGATATTACAGTGTTCCTGACTCCCACAAATTTCTATTCAAAAATCCTGCTGCTGATCCTGAGACTATTTCTCAGGGTCCCCAGGGTGTAAAGGCCTCTACAGCCAAAAATCCTAGCCCCCTCTGACAGAGATTACAGGGTGCTGGATAGATGGGGAAAGAAGGTTTATATGTCTGCAACCTTTGCAATCAGGACCTTAAACTGCCAGTTTCATATGCTTAAATATCAACAGCATGTTATGGGCTTACTGAAATAGAAAATTATGTTGATTTCTGATTGTGTGGAAAATAGAGTTACAGGAATTATTGCATTCAGCAGAACAGGTTGGAAAGCATACTTTGCAATGTGGTTTTGATTCCTTGGAGGCTTCTTGTAGGGCTGCCATTACTGGATCTGTGATTAGAAGGCATGCCTGGCTCAAGGAGCAAAATCTACCTGATCATGTTAAAACTAAATTGTTGGATGCCCCTTTGCAGCATGATACTCTGTTTGGTAATAAGGTTTTAAAGAAAATGGAAGACAAAGCTAAATCTATGCATACTGTAAAAGATTTCTTGCAAGTGCAGCCATCCAGGTTCAGTAGACACTGGCCTACTAAAAATAGGTCCTTTCCTGTGTCCAACAGAGCTACTCAAGGCAATTCCAGGTGCTCAAAAGTCTCCAGATAAGATTCACAGGGTTCTTACAGGTCAAAGCAATCGGGTGCCTCCACCTCCAAAACTGGAGGAAACAAAGCACTACCCTACAGTAAGCAGTCTCAATGACTTTCCTCTACCATCACCAAGCACTTACCTTTTGGTAGCCCCCTTGGGGGGAAAACTAGCACTTCATGCTCAAAATTGGCAGTTAATTACCCAGGACAAGTGGGTATTAAACATAGTATCACAGGTGTACAGATTTCATTTCCATACTTTGCCAATTCCAAACGGATAGCCGGATCTGCCACAAAGCCAATGGGCAGAGGCTCAGAAACAAGTCATGTCCCTTATGGATATGGGGGCTATTCAACCGGTACCAGAAAAGGAAAAAGGACAAGGTTTTTATTCGACTTTTCCTGGTACCCAGAAAAGACAATTCATGGCGTCCAATACTGGACTTATCGATTTTGAACATGTTTCTGGACATTCCAAAATTCAAAATGCTGACTTTACAACAGCTACTGCCTATGCTAGGCAGGAATGCTTGGTTAGTAACTCTAGACTTAAAAGAGGCATACCTGCATATCCCAATAAGGGAACCATGCAGAAGATACTTCCGTTTCAAAGCAGGTTTTTTGCATTACCAATTCTCTGCACTGCCCTTTTGCTTATCTACTGCGCCCAGTGTCTTTACAAAGTGCCTGGCACCAGTAATTGCATTCTGCAGACAAAGAAGAATTCTAATTTATCCTTATCTGGACAACAGTCTCATTCAAGCAGAGGACAAGGACACTCTTCTTCAACATCTGGCATTTGTAAAAAGGCTTCTAGCATGCCTAGGGTACACCATAAACGAAAAGAAATCACAAGTGGTACCCTCTCAATTACATTCCTGGGTGCAAGCTTGAATACAACTGCCCAGATGGCTTACCTTACGCCAGACAAACAAAGGCAACTGACAACATACTTCAAACAAATGGCAACAAAAACCCATTTATCTGCAAGACAAATTCTGCAGGCTTTGGGGTTCGTGGCGTCCTGCATTCTTCTAATTCCATATGCGAGACTGCATATGATGAAACTTCAATGGTACCTAAAAAGTTTATGGAGTCAACATTGTCACAGTCTGGAAACAATAATTCCTCTCATTCCCTGTCTACAACAGGAGTTTCTTTAGTGGGCAGAGACATGTCACCAAAACAAGGGACTGTCATTCACTCTACCCCCTGCCACCCAAACCCTAACTACAGACGCATCAGACTATGCTTGGGGGGCCCACCTGGTGGGGAGATGCATTCAGGGCAAATGGAGCCCAAACCAAATGCATCTGCATATCAACCAGAGAAAGATGCTAGCTGTTCAGAATGCTCTGACAGCCTTCAAGGACATAATTCATCCAGGACAACTACTGATAAAGACGGACAACACCACAGATGTTCATCGTGATACACTGCTGCAGTCATTACACTTGGGATATCCTGCCGTCAGGCGGTTCCCCAGTCGGCCTGAGTTCCAAAGTCTTGGTACGACGTCGGTTGCTGTCACCTCCTCCCTGACGTCAGTGCGACGGGTATGTAAGATGCAGCCAGCGCCATTTTCTTCAGTCTTTCTTGCCTTGCGGTGCCCGAAGCAAAATCAGTTTGCAAGTGCCGGTCTGCCGACTCCTGAGATTTTCATTCCGAATCCAGAACCGAAGTCTTCTACAATGCTAAGTACCCCGTTGGGGAAACTTTTTCTTGCCTCAGACCGATGTCTGTAAAAGTTAATAACTGTATTTCTTGTGGGAAGCAAATACCTCATAAGGATTTCCATTCCTATTGTATCCCATGCCTAGGCCCAGACCACAACGTCACTGGTTGTCGGTTTTGTGCTAGGTTTAACAAGCGCACTATTAAACGTCGGTTTGATTTTTCCCGACATTATTAATTACACCATGCCGTCAGAACTTCCGACGACCGGAATACATAAAAAGCGCAAAGACAAGGACAGGCATCCGAGGGCCAATACTGACGACGAAGCCTCTTCTAGGCCAGTCACCAGTTCTCTGGTTTTCAGCGAGGCACCTTCGCAGTCCCTGACTACCACTTCTGCTGAACTACAGGCCACCTCCGACTCCCACGTGGGGATGGCTGGGCCTTCGGATGCACAAGTTTTTTAGCCTACTGAAACTAACCCCTCAAAGGGATCCGGAGTAGCTGAGCAACCCGCAGCTTCAGAGGGTGTTTTCAGACCTACTCAGTTAAGCATTAAACCCTCTGCTAAGTCTAAGCCTCCTTTAAAAACAAAGAAACAAATACAGGATTCTCCAGGACAGGCCTCCATGCCTAAGAAACAAATGCTCAAAATGGCCGAAGACCTTATCACTCTGATCAGGGGATCCCACCCCTCTCCTGATAAAAGGCCTAGACAGGATGCAGACTATGACTCATCCGACCAGGTGTCCATTTCTTCAGATTCATCCTCAGACCTAGGTTATTCTTTACCCCCTTATGAGGACTCTGATGCTGAGGAGTCAATTCCATCAGCCTCTCCACCTGAGGACTACTCCTTTGGGGAAACCTTACATACCATGAGGGAACATTTCCATTGGGAAGGCCAGGATTACTCAGAATCCAAGAAAAGGCTCAGAGACTTCCTTTTATTACCTCAACACAGACCCCTTGCTATTCTGCCAGTGTTAGATATTGTGGATGATGTGTATACTGAATCCAGCTTAAATCCTGATTCCTTACCTCCAGCCCCAGTTAAACCTGACAGATACCACAGAGTCCCTGACTCACACAAATTTCTGTATAAAATCACTGTTGCTGACCCTGAAACTATTTCTCAGGGACCCAAAGGGATTAAGGCCTCATCAGCAAAAAATCCAGTTCCCTCTGACAGAGATTCCAGAGCATTAGACAGATGGGGAAAGAAAGTATATACATCTGCAACATTAGCAATGAGAGCTTTAAATTGCCAGTTTCACATGCTAAAATATCAGCAATTTTTGATGTCTCAGTTGAAACAGAAAATGCTTCCAGATTCAGATCCTCCTAATTTTAAAGAAATGCAGAATTTATTGCATGCAACTGAGCAAGTGGGAAAACATACTTTGCAATGTGGGTTTGATTCTTTAGAGGCCTCCTGTAGAGCAGCAGTTACAGGCTCTGTCATTAGAAGACATGCTTGGTTAAAAGAACATATGTTACCAGATCATGTTAAAGCAAAATTATTGGATGCACCTTTGCAGCACGATGTGTTATTTGGAGTTAAGGCAGAAGAGGTATTAAAGAAAATGGAGGATAAGGAAAAATCTATGCAAATGGTGAAGGATTTCTTACAGGTTCAGCCTCCTCAATTTAGCAGAAGTTGGCCAACAAAGAATTGGTCCTTTCCAGTTACAGACAGACCTCAAAGGGGCAGATACAGATGTCCAAGAGGTAGAGGACAACAACAAGGCTCTTACAGGCCTTGACAATGGGGTGCACCAGGCCAGAAAGAAGTGGAAGACAGGCCCCAACCATATAAAAAGCAGCCTCAATGACTTCCCACTACAGCTGCCAAACAGCTCTCTCTTGGCAGCCCCCTTGGGAGGAATACTGGCAGTTTTCTATCACAATTGGCATTGGATCACCAAAGACAAATGGGTTCTCAGCATTGTATCTCAAGGTTACAGGTTCCACTTTCACACTCTGCCAAGGTTAAAAGGAATGCCAAATCTGCCACCAAATCAATGGGCAGAGGCTCAAAAACAAATCACAGCACTCATGGACATGAGAGCTATTCAAAGGGTACCACCACAGGAGCAAGGACAAGGATTTTACTCAAGACTCTTTTTGGTTCCCAGAAAGGACAAAGACTGGAGGCCCATTCTGGATCTTTCTTCTCTAAACAGTTACCTGGATGTTCCGAAATTCAAAATGTTGACACTACATCAGCTTCTTCCCATGCTGGGCAAGAAAGCTTGGCTCGTGACCTTGGACCTCAAGGAGGCATAATTGCATGTCCCTATCAGACAAAACTGCAGAAGATACCTCAGATTCATAGCTGGTTCAATGCACTATCAATTCTCTGCACTGCCCTTTGGCTTATCTACTGCGCCCAGGGTCTTCACAAAGTGCCTGGCACCAGTAATTGCATTTTGCATACGGAAAGGAATTCAAATTTATCCGTACCTGGATGACTGCCTGATTAAGCGGAGAGCAAGGACATTCTTCTAAAGCATCTGGTGTTTGTAAAAAAATTATTAAGTTGCCTGGGGTACACAGTAAACGAAAAGAAATCAAAACTAGTACCCTCATAATATTTCTGGGTGCCAGCTTGAACACAACGGCCCAGATGGCTTATCTCACGCCAGACAAGCAAGGACAACTGACTCAATACTTTCAATTGATGGCAACAAAGACCCAACTTCTTGCAAGAAAAATTCTGCAGGCCTTGGGTTACATGGCATCTTGCATACTACTAATTCCATATGCCAGACTGCATATGAGGAAACTACAATGGTACCTAAAGAGTGTATGGTCTCAACACGGTCATAGTTTAGTTATACCACTAATTCCTTGCCTTCAACAGGAGTTTCGATGGTGGGCTCAAGCTTGTCACCTCAACAAGGCACAGCCTTTTACTCGACCCACAGCCAGGCAAACACTGACAACAGATGCATCTGATTACGCCTGGGGAACACACATGGCAGGAAAATGTATTCAGGGCAAGTGTCCCGCAGAACAAAGGCATCTTCACATCAATCAAAAAGAGATGCTAGCTGTACAAAATGCCCTTATAGCTTTCAAGGACCTGCTGCATCCAGGACAACTATTACTAAAGACAGACAACACCACAGTTATGTGGTACATAAACAAGCAAGGGGGCACTCACTCCTACACCCTCTGCAGACAAGCCATGACCTTGTGGAACACAGCTCTAAACTATCAAGTTCATCTGCAAGCACAATTCCTGCCAGGAGAGAAAAACACACTGGCAGACGACTTAAGCAGAAACATCATGGATCTCCACGAATGGGAATTGAATCCACAAATATTCAGAATGATAACACAGAAATGGTGGAGCCCGGACATAGATCTGTTTGCATCCCCAATGAACTGCCAGCTACAGAAGTTTTGCACAAGGAGTTACCGTCCACAAGCATGGAAAGTAGATGCCCTCTCATTCAGCTGGAAAAACCTACAAGTATACGCTTTCCCACCACTATCTCTCCTTCCAAAGGTGCTCATAAAAGCCAGGCAAGAAGAGCCAAAGATGATCCTGATTGCAACAGACTGGCCACGCCAGCACTGGTACTCACTCTTAAAGAAATTAGCACAAGAGCCACCCTGGATTTTGCCTCAAATCCCACATCTGTTGACTCAGCACAACAATCAGATACTTCACAGCCAGCTAAAGACCTTAAACCTAGCTGCATGGAAGATTCCTTAGTCAAGCATGCAATGCCTCTCTCCAAAGCTATTATGGATGTCATTCTGGAGGCCAGAAGGCCTAGTACCAGGAAAGCCTATTCGGATAAATGGAAGAGATTCTGTGCCTGGAACCAAGCTCACAGCCTTGACCCTCTTGTCCCAAACATTCCTCAGATACTACAATATTTAACTGAGATGCTGGACAAAGGCCTCTCCTTTTCATCCATCAAGATCCACGCATCTGCCATATCTGCTCATTACAACACGGATCCACCAATTTTTCTAATCCTTTGCTAAAACAGTACCTCAGAGAGGCTAAAAACATAAGACCGCCCCGTAGAGCACCTACTCCAACTTGGGACCTCAACTTTGTTTTGGAAAAATTAACTTTACCTCCTTTTGAGCCAGCTAACACAGCAGAATTGAAATATATCTCTTGGAAAACTGCTCTGCTACTGGCAATAACATCAGCATGAAGAGTTTCAGAATTACAGGCACTAATGGCAGTGGAACCTTTCCTCATTTTCCACCAGGACAGGGTGTCTTTAAGAACTAACCCTACATTTATGCCAAAGGTGGTATCAAATGTGGCTCTAAACCAAACTATTCACTTGCCAACTTTTTATCCAAAACCACAGAATAAAGGGGAGAGACTACTGCATTCACGGGCAGTTATGCTTCTACTTGGACAAAACCAAAGCTTTCAGAAAATCTGAGCAATTATTGGTAGCATATGCTGCAGGAGCACAGGGAAAAGCCATTTCAAAACAGACTATTTCAAAATGGATAGGACATTGTATACGTTTCTGCTATACACACCATGGGAAAAAGGTACCTAGCAGCATTAGATCTCACTCCACTAGGGCAATAGCCACTTCAACTGCCTACCTCAGAGGAGTACCTACCAAGGATATTTTGGAAGCAGCAAAGTTCTGTGCATACATTCACCAAGCATTACCATTTGCCTTTGTACTCTAAATCCAGAGCTGGCTTCGCCACTGCTGTGCTGCAGGGCCTTATAGCCACCCCTAATACCTTATAGAACCAGCCACCCTACCTCAGCTTTGGGATTCTACCCAAGTGTAATGACTGCAGCAGTGTAACATGATGAACATAGTACAGTTTTGTACCTACCATAAATGTAGATGTTCGAGTGTGTGCACTGCTGCAGTCCAGGTTACCCTCCCTCCTTCCCCTCTTACTTGCTGGTACGTACCTATGTCTTCTATCCTTTACTACCTATGGGGAGTATTTGCTGGTAACTGAAAGTTGTTTGCTTTTCTTATGTATGCTTTATTAGCAATTTGAATTGCCTACCTATTTGGGGGCACCTGACATCTGGGGCAAGAAAAACTGAAGAAAATGGCGTCAGCTGCATCTTATATACCCCTGTCACACGGACGTCAGGGAGGAGGCGACAGCTTCCGACGCCGGACCAAGACTTTGGAATTCAGGCTGACTGGGGAACCACCTGATGGCAGGATAGCCCAAGTGTAAAGACTGCAGCAGTGTATACACTCTAACATCTACATTTATGGTAGGTACAAAACTGTACTTTATGTGGTACATAAATAAGCAGGTGGGGTACACATTCCCTACCCCCTTTGCATGCTAGCCATGGCCTTATGGAACACAGCCTTGACTTACCAAATACATCTTCCAAGCTCAATTCCTGTCAGGAAAACAAAATACTTTGGCAGACGACCTAAGCAGAAATCTTATGGACCCACACAAATGGAAACTGGATCCAGAAATCTTCAGCATGTTAACACAGAAATGGGGGAGCCCAGATATAGATCTATTTGCTTCTCCCCAAAATTATCAGTTGGACAAATTCTGCACAAGAACTCTTAACAAAAAAGCATGGAAAGTGGATGCCCTGTCCTTCAGCTGGAAAAAACGATCCGTCTATGTCTTTCCTCCTCTGTCTCTACTCTCCAAGGTCTTACTAAAAGTCAGACAGGAAAAACCAAAAATGATCCTAGTTGCACCGGAGTGGCCTAGCCAGCACTGGTACCCAGTTCTAAGGAATATGTCTCAACTTCCTCCATGGTACTTGCCTCAAATACCTCATTTACTGTCTCAGCAGAACAATCAAAGTCTGCACACTCAACTCCAAACTCTGAATCTTGCAGCATAGCTGATCAATTAACTATTTAAACAACACCTCTCAGTAAATCTGTGATGGATGTCATTTTGGAAGCCAGAAGGCCTAGTACTAGAAAATCTCATGCTGATAAATGGAAGAGATTCTGTGCTTGGAACCAAGCACAAGGAACAGACACAGCAAAGCCCAATATTCCTGAGATTTTACAATGTTTGACTGAGATGCTTGACAAGAGCCTATCTTTTTCTTCAATAAAAATCCATGCCTCTGCCATCTTGGCTCATTACAACACAGAGCCTCCCCTCTTTTCTCATCCTGTGCTTAAACAGTATCTTAGAGGAACCAAAAACTTAAGGCCTCCCAGAAGATCACCAATTCCTGCATGGGACCTCAGTTTTGTGCTGGAAAAACTCACCCTGCCTCCTTTTGAACCAGCAGCTACTGCGGATATAAAATTTCTGTCTTGGAAAACAGCTTTTCTCTTGGCAGTCACTTCAGCAAGAAGGGTTTCAACACTACAGGCTCTCATGGCAGTGGAGCCTTTTATTATATTTTACCCGGACAGGGTGTCCCTCAGGACCAATCCTTCTTTTATGCCTAAGGTGCTATCCAGTGTGGCTGTTAACCAGACCATTCACCTGCCAACATTTTACCCAAATCCACAGAACAAGAGGGAGCGAATTCTGCATTCATTGGACGTACACAGACAACTAAGATTCTACTTAAACTGGACCAAATCTCTAAGAAAGTCTGAGCAGCTACTGGTAGCATTTGCTGCAGGGTCAGAGGGGAAGGCTATATCAAAGCAGACTATTTCTAAGTGGATAAGCCACTGCATTCGTTTCTGCTACTTGCACCATGGTAACCTGTGCCCAAGGGGATCAGATCGCATTCCACCATGGCTGCCTCTACTTCAGCAGCTTTTCTGAGAGGGGTCCCAACCAAAGACATTCTAGAAGCTGCTACTTGGAGCTCTGTTCATACCTTCACAAAGTATTATCATTTGCCTCTCTTCTCCAAATCCAGGGCAGGCTTTGCCACTGCATTTCTGCAGGGCCTTATAGCCGCTCCTAATGCTGTTTAGTTCCATCCTCCCATCCATAGCTTTGGGATTCTACCCAAATGTAATGACTGCAACAGTGAAACACGAAGAACATAGTACAGTTGTGTACACTTACTATAAATGTAGATGTTCAAGTGTATTCACTGTTGCAGTCCGGGTTACCCACCCGCCATCCCCCTTTCTATATCTTTTCTTTCCTTCACTATACACTAAAGCCTTTGTGGTATATTTGCTTTTAGATGAAGGTAAAGTTTATGTTGCTAAAAGTGCATTTATATATTTCTGTTTATTTATGTGTATATATATATATATATATATATATATATATATATATATATATATATATTTTTTTTTTTTTTTTTTGCTCCCCATTTGAGGGGCACCTGGGGCAAGAAAAACGGAATAAAATGGCGTCGGCTGCATGTTTTATACCCCTTACGACCTGACGTCATGGAAGAGGAGACGGCAACCGACACAGGACCCAAGACTTTGTTATTCAGGCCGACTGAGGGCAACCTACCAGCAGATTACCCAAATGTAATGAATGCAACAGTAAATACACTCTAACATCTACATTTATGTTAAGTGTACACAACTGTACTTTCCGGATCTGACTGATGCAGTTTTCAGTTGTCTGTCAGCTGCCTTGGCTCCTAAACCCTGGATCCACCAGCTTCATCAGAGTTTAAGCTGTGGATCTGACTGAATGGAGTCTCCCTCATCAGGCCCTCCAGCCTCCCCATCTAGTCAAACAATCCTCTCCTGAAATCCTAAGCCTAGGATCCAATGTAGCTCTTAACTGTCCAGTTTTCACTTAAGTCCAGATCTTTGCCTCATATTTTTGGTTTGTTCCTCATAAAATTTGCTGAGGAATGAAGTCACTAAATAATGACATTCATTTGAGTTTCAGAATTAGTTGATTAGTACATGGTAAGTGGTAACACAAATCCGGTTCTTGTAGCAATTTTCTTTCTATAAGAACAGTATTTATAATCTTGTTCTCCATTATTTTAGACTTTCCCCATATTTCTTCTGCTAAGAAACTGAGAGGAGCAGGATCCTACAAATACCTGCTCTCCTGGTCAGAGAACTAGGTTCTTCACAGATCCAGTACTGTCTGATCCAAATTGTTGGACAGTATAGTTTTGTCAGATCCAAAGTATTCCTCCACTTCAACAATTCTGGCTGCTGTTTTTTTCTGTGTACAGCATATCCCAGGGGGTCCAGAAATTCATTCATTCTTAATCTTTTCTTACTAGAATTGTGTTTTTTTCTGGCAGACCACTAAAGCACCCAAGTGGTGACGTGCTAAAGGGTTTTAATGTTTCCTCCTCTTTGGAGAGTGCAGGTTTTGGCAGGCAGCTTTTCTCTTGTTGTTCATAAGTTGGTGGTTGAAACCTGTCCCCTGCCTCAAAACTGTACAGATTTTTGCTAAAGATTCCCTAATTTTGCGACTGTGTCCCCTGATTGTTTATGGCCTTGTACAATTTTCTTGCTGTAGGAGGTTGAGAGGTATTGCCTGTTTTTGAAGCCTTTCTCTACCAACTGTCTGGGGCCTTCATCCAGATTTCTTGAGCTGAAAGGTTGAAAGGTATGGCTTCCTTCTGTCTCAAACGGCATGGTGACACAGTTGAAAAGGCTGTCTTGGGCTCTGTAGGCAGAGGTTGACACCGACTTCTGACACTGCCTGGATGGAATTTTTTTTCATTATACCTGTCTCGTTACTCCTGCATGGAGATCTTGGATTATTGTGCCCTGTCATAGCTCCATGAAGCTGTCCCTTGGGTCTAGATTTCTTCCCTGCTCCAGATTACATGTTTGCCTTAGAGGCTTACATACATCCTGAATTAAGATGTCCGCTCCAGTTTGTTCTGCTTCCCTCTCATTAAATTTGGAGTATAATGCATAGGGGGATCACATCTGATTACTCAGTATGTCTCTGAGGTAAAGAGAATTAATTTTTTTGTCCAATAAAAACTTTTTCAGTTTCCCTTCTGGAGCACTGTAGTCCCGCTAGATGCTATGGTAGTGACCTGTGTCACTGCTTAGAAGTTGATGATCAGTTATCTTTGCTGTTCCTTCCTCAGTGTGCTTGGAACTTCAATACTCTTCTAAGCTTACATGTACGGGCCATCTCAATTGCGTTTCACCAGCTGATCCAGGTATTGCCATAAGGAGACATGTATGAATGTGACGGTGTGATCTCTTGCATCCCCAAGATTTTTATCTTATCCCTCCTTGGTGCAGATTCACCAAGTAGTTTTCCAATTCCCCCTCTGCAAGACGTCAAGAAGTCCTCCCCTCTGCCGATTACTTAGTTGTACAGTTACAGTACTTCCAATAGTCTCATACCCCATGTAGCTGTGAGGGCACCTGTCAACCAGCTAGCCCTGACCCAACTGTCATCTAACATGCTTACATGATGCTACGATTCTTTGGATACCACCGGAATCCATCTTTTCTTCTCCCATTGTTGTACTTTTCCCTTTACCTCATAAATAAAAAAAAAAAAGGAAGAAAAGAAGAATGGGATCCTGAGGCCAGTCCTAATTCAGTCTCATCCTTACTGCTGTATCTGTTGGTAGAGCCACTAATCGAACTGGTGTCTGCTGGGCCATAGTCCGAGCTTTAGCCCTCTATAACACTGCAGCAGCAAATTAGCACTCGCTCATTAAAAAAAAATACTCCAGTTTTGATTGAGTCTGTCAATGGGACAAGTTAATGCCCCTGAGATGTCTAGTGATTGAACATTTGAGTCTTCAAAACAAGTGCCACACTAGAGTCAAGCTCAGCAGGGTCTTCTTTCCCCGCTGATTCTGCCACTCCCATTCCCTTGGCTGTGGTTTCACTAGATAGTAGGTAGGGACAGTAGGAATCTCATTCATCATTCATGCATGTCATTAATTAGATGACTAGGCATTGACTCCTTTATATCCTACTAAAGACTGGCAATTGTCTCTCCAAAGGCCTTCAGCCTTGTTGCATTGTTTCTTTGACCAATTGGCCTTCTTCATCTTAATACTTAAATGTATTCCTAGGCTATCGCAGTTACCATGCCACTTTTTCCTTCAAGTGAAAAACTGGAAAACTATTTTTTTAGCAGACAGTGAGTTTAAATTTTTTTCCATGGAAGTCATGATGACTACAGTGCTACCCTAGAAAGCTGCGAACTTTCATAGTGAAAGATTGTCTGCTTGAAGTAATCCCTCTTTCATACCCGAAGTGGTCACAGCAGGCTTTCACTTTTTTAATAGATAAAGCCAGAATGCAGAACATCTTTTTCATGCTGAGTGTGCACAGAAAACTAGGGTACTGTAGTGGGAGCACTCCTGTCTTTAAGTTATGCCTCAGATGTCGCCTCTTTTCAATTGAGAAAGCCGTGCTGAGGCTAACAAATCTTTTCAAATATATAAATTCTCTGCATCACGTTTTACTGGTAAACCTGCTGTAAACCTTTGTAAGATACAGATATTCTTTGAGGAGAGGCCACTGTAACAGTAAAGCTTCCCTTTCTCTCCGTTTTTGGAACTTTTATGTATTACTGTTAACATAGTGTAAGCTACTTATTTTCCTTTGTTTTGGTTATACTATTAGCAGAGGATCTTAGCTTTGACATGTACACTTGCCTTTGAAGTACCCTTGCTTGAAGAGTCAGAGAGAGAGAGCAGAGACATTTCCAGTGTTTGTCAATTTATCATCACCTTTAAGGGGGCAAGACCTGAGTGGGTATTTTGACGAGAGTAGAACTACTACTTAAAATCTAAAGATTAAACCCAGATGTAATCTACCACTGTTGTGACCAGTTCTTAGCTGTAACCTAAATTATGATAATAACCTTACTTGACCTATTTCAACCTTTGACATTCCTCTGTGTGGCTCTGCCTACTGTGTAGTCAGTGCAGATACTGTGCTACTTGTGTAGAACTGTATTATTTGTACATCCCTTCAGTTAGGGCCTCGATTTGATTTGAATTGACTGTTTTTCTCTATTAAAAATTACAGCTATCATTTGTGTGCACTATTTGCTTGATTGTTTTGTATGTTATGCCTCTCTGGCTATGGCTGAAATGAGTCCATTTAGATCAGTCCTCTACCATGGTAAAAAAGAAATGCATAAATCTTAGTGTCTTACACAGTTTTGCTTTGTAGTATTGTTGTACTTAAATATTTTTTAAAGCAGTCCAGTTCTAGTAGTCTATCCATTATCTTATTTGTTTGTTGATTATTCAGTGAGGGAGATGTAGAGCTGTGTTTTGTAGATCTGTGCATTCTACCCTGTGACTAAATGCTGTTCTTGTTTTGGGAAGAATATTTCAAAATTCCTAGTTTTTATTTGTGGAAATCATCAGATTAATTCAACACCTTTGTGTAAGAATAACCAGTGATGTCACTAACGTAACCACAGTGCATGATATATTCCATTTGCTTCTGCAGATACCTTAGGAGTCCTTGCACGCACTCTTGGGAAAAATGTTTTTGCACCCTTGGCAGAGGAATGCTGTCAGTTGGGACTTAACCTTACAGATTGCGTGGATGATCCAGACCTTCGTAGTTGCACGTATGTTATTTTTTTAGTATGATAGTGTACTTTTGTGAGCAGCTATAAGTTGTTGGAGGAAGAACGTTTACTTGTGTTGTATCCATAGAAGTAGATGTATAAGAATTGTTTTTCGGATATTTTTAAGTAAGTATTAATTCAAGGCATGCAGTGTTTGGTAGCTGGAAACATTTTTAACTTTTCTTAGTCATTATAATAAAGTGATGCCTCTACATCTGTTTCCTATAACAAGGAAAGGAACTGTGTTAAATATGCTGTGGGTAGGTATTGGGAGGCAGTTAGTGCCAGTGGGAAGGTTATTAGTGTAGTAATGAGCTGTCTAGCGGTGATGGACATACACTTGTCCCTTTTGATGTACAATGTGCTTATGCATACATGTGTATTGCTCGGGTCTATGTTAAATCATTGGTAGCCATGGGGTCTTCCTGTGCCCCCATCTACGCAAATGTAATGTTATATTGTGAGACACATTTTGTTTTTATATCTAGTTATTATGAATAAATATATATATATATATATATATATATATATATATATATATATATATATATAGATATTGTTTCCTGGATGACATTTTTATTCCCCCTTTCGTGGAATTTTTGAATCGTACCACTGAATTTTTACAATTCACACACGAGATAGGCTTGGATGAAATTCATTATTTAGATGTTAGATTTACTAAGGATGATATTAATAATAAGTTTAGATCTAACATTTATAGAAAAGTTTGCTTTTCCAACTCCTATTTACATTATGATAGTGAATCACCCATATTTTTTAAAGCATACTATCGTCACAGGACAGATGGTGAGAATAGCTAGGATGACATCACAGAAAAATTATTTTTTAAAAGAAATTAACTGTGTGTACACACTTTTTGGAGGAAGGAGATACCCAGACACATTAATTAACCCCATTAAAAATGCAATCGTAAAGGATGGGGGACTATTTATTTACCCCTACTTACAAGTGATGAAGTTATAAGCAACAGAAAGAAATTGAATAAGACTGAACAAGTACTACCCCAGATACCATACTTTGTTATAACCCAGGGTCAAAATATAGGATGAGTTAAGAAATGTATTAACAATACTTGGGACATGTTCAAAAGAATACCTAGTAAATTGTACATTTTTAAGAGACCCCCTCAGATATAGTTACAAGAGGAACTATAATTTAAAAGAAATTTTAGAAAAGAAAAAAGGAGAACAAAAGGGAGGGGCAAGTCGTAGGCTGGGGACATTTAAATGTGATGTTCCCAGTGTTTCTTTATAGCAGAATCCAAAGATTTATTCATACCTGGTGTTCCCTATAAACTTAAAAGCAAGACATACTCCAGTTGTCACTCTAGGGGGTGGTTTACCTTGCCTATTGTACAGCTTGTTGGGCATATTATATAGGGAAAACCAAACACAACTTAAGACAGCATATATATGAACACATGTACGACATGACATAAGAAAAATGAAAATAATGCCTTATATAGGCATATTTTAACTTGCGATAAGGCGGATTATAAAGTTTGGGTGTTGGAAGAAGTGGAGCATAATGAGAGGGGGGAGATTAGGAAACAAAATTGGAATATCATGAGATGGTTTGGCAGCTGAGATTGGATGCCTGTAATAACTTAGGGTTGAATGAGCATATTTCTCTAACCCCAGCCCTCAAACTATTAGCTACCAACCCTAAAAGATTAGATAATTAACAAATTATACAGAATAAGGGAATCCCTGTTATAGAACAGAAAAGGGGAGAAATACATACACATGTTGTGAAATGGTATATGTTTTTGGAAGTTTACAAGCAGTTTACATGTTGGTGTTATGCCTGTTATGCTAATTATGCATTACTGTATATATTTTTACACATATATATAATTTATATGTTCATTTTATATGTTGTGCTGCTTTGATTATTGTCTTATTATTTTTTATTTTTCTATATGGATGTGCTGCTGTGTTGTTTTATGTGCCTATCCATCTTATAAATTAATTAATTCAGATATGTAATGTTAGTCATATTTATTTATATACCTATGGCCAAAATATTTTAAAATATTTTAATATATACACATCAGACACTCTTAGGTTTTCATGATGATTTTTAAGATGAAATGTAACTTATATTACGTAATTTTTATTGGATATGTTGTATATTATATGCTTACTGTGTATTTATTAGACCATGGAAGGAAAGAGTTAACCTTGATAATGTTGATTAGTTATCCAATCAGGAATGACTTGTATTTGTTTAAATAGGGAGAATACATGTAGGAATTTGATTCTGATGAAGTCTCAATGGGAGATGAAAATGCTAAATCCAGTGTTTTTTCTGCATTTTATTTTATTTTATTCTGCTTTTACTCAATAAATTTGGCTTTGTATTGATGGACTGCCTGCATTTCTTATCACAACACATTGTGGAGTTCTGAGACTGTCCTTGGTCTGTGGAAATACAGGAGAGACTACCTTTATTGAGGCCAGCATTAAAGTGAGTGGTGTTTGGTGATTTGTGTTTTAGATTCTGGTTTATTGAATCCAACAAATAAGCCAGAACCCATGCCTTTCTCTGCAACCCACCAAACCAGCGCAATTCATGCGCACAGATGCCTCAGATCTAGGATGGGAGGCCACTGAGCGGTCTCAAGGTACAGGCTCAATGGGAGCCCACCCTCCAAAGAAAACATGTCATTGTGAGAGGGAAATGACTGCTCTCCTTCTAGCTCTAAAGACCTTTCTCTCCCTAACACAGCCAGGTCCCCTTCAAGTCTTCACAGACAGCACCACTGTGATGTGGTACGTCAACAAGTGGGGGGGGGGGGCAGATCCTAATTACTGTGCAGGTTAAGCAGTGCAGGCATGGGAGTTGGCTACCTAGTACACTGTCACACTGCAGGTGGTCTACATTCCATCTCAGGATAATAACCAGGCAGATGCCCTCAGCAGATCATTCTCTGAACATCACGAATGGATGTTATACAGGGATGTTTTCTTACATTGTCCACTGATGGGGCACTGCACAGATAGATCTGTTTGCCTCCCCTCAGAACAGACAACTACAGGTATTCTGCTCCAGACTCTCCTCTCCATTATCATGGAAAGTGGATGCCTTTTTAATTTCTTAGAACGGGCTATTCCTTTATGCCCCCCCTTCCCGTTCACTCAAAGTCCTGCTGAAAGTTCAGAAGGACAAACCAAAAATTTTGCTGGTGACCCCTTATTGGCCAAGGCAGCATTGGTTCCCTGTCTATCTCTTGCCAAGGGGACTCACCGCAAGTTGCCTCACAAGGTGGACCTGCACACACAACAGAAGGGGATCCCTCATTCATCCTCATCTGAAAACCCTCAGCCTAACTCTGTGGTTGATAAACTTGTGATCCCTTTCAGACACCTCTGTTCTGAGGATGTGCCATCTGTCATGCAGGAGGCCAGGAAACCCACAACCAAGGTGATCCTGTGTATCTAAATGGAAAATGTTTTGCAGTTGTGTCTGCAAAGGCAACTAGACCTCTTCCAAGCGGATGTTCCTCTAGTCCTAGCCTGTGTGTGAGCTCCTGAAATCAGAACTTTCATGCTCTTCAGTAAAAGTGCATTTGTTAGCCATTTTAGCCTGCTTTACCTATTGATCCACCCCTGTTAAAATGGTTCTCCATATCAGACCTCCAAAATAACCTATCCCTCCTCCATGGGAAGTGAACTTCGTACTGGAGAAATTCACTACGGCCCCTTTTGAACCGGCAGCTTCTGCCACTTTAAAGATGTGTACCTGGAAGACAGTCATGTTAGTAGCCCTTACTTCCGCTAGGAGAGTCTCTGAGCTGCAAGCAGTCATGGCTACTTCACCCTACACTATCTTTCACAAAGCCTGGGTAACTCTGCATACCAATCCTTTCTTCATGCCCAAACTGGTCAGTGAACTGTCCCTTCACCAATCTATCCATTTACCCACCTTTTTCTCTTCGCCACAGAATGACCGTGAGAGAGTACTCCATTCTCTGGATGTTCACATGCAACTGAACTGAGCAGACAAGCCCAAAGACATTAGAAAATCCAGTCAGCTCTTTGTATATAATTTCACCCCAGGTCCCTGGGGAAAGTTGTATCCAAACAGACAGTGTCCTCCTGGATATGCAAAACTATTACCTTCTGTTGCTCTTTCCATAGTAGTTACCGTACACTGTGAAAGCACACACTACTAGAGCAGTGGCCTCTTCAGGGGCCTTTCTCAAAGGCCTGGACTTGGCCACTATCCTAGAAGCAGACACATGGTCATCTGCACATACCTTCATCAAACATTAGAAATTGGACATCTCCAGAGCCAGAGTAGGATTTGCAAGAGCAATCCTCCATGGTTTTCTGGAGACTGCTACCTCTTCCTCCACCCTTTCTCCTGTTTGAGCTGTGGTATTCTCCCACAAGTGATGAATACTGCAACATGTGATTAAAAGGGCATATATTAACTGCATAAAATCTTAGCATAACTGTAGATGTCCTTCTCTTCCATGTTGTAGTATTCCTTCCCTCCCTCCAAACCCTTTTATGGGCTTTTCCCTCTCTGGATGGCATCCTTCCTGTTCTCCTCAAACTGTTCCACTGAGCAGTCAGTTCTGAGGTCTGTGCATGCGGACGTCACAGTTATGGCCCATGGTTTATGGCTCTACTTATGACGTTGCACGCATCTGACAGCAACCAGGCTTAAGCTTTGGCATAGGAGCCGGACGTTCGGGTCGCCTGAGGCGGAGGATCCCACAAGTGAGAATACTGCAACATGGAAGAGGACATCTATGGTTATGGTAAGATTTTATACAACTAATGTTTCCTATATGCCTGTCTACCTCCTTACTCTACTTTCCAGGGTCTTGCACAAGATCATGTGGGACACGTGCATAATCTTGCTGGTGTCTCCCTTTTAGCCCAGATAGCAGTGGCTTCCCCTTCTCTTTCACCTGGTCAGGAGCAGTCATCACAAGTTGCTTCATTGGGTAGATCTTGTACAAGGTAAAAAGTCTCTCATTCATCTTCACTTGTCCACACTTCAGCTGACACTTTGGATGATACTGTTTTGATTCCTTTCAGGCACCAATTTTCTGAGGACATGCTTTGGTTTTGGAGAAAGCCAGAAAACACACTACTAGACAATCTTGTTTGTCTAAATAGAAGAGATTTTCTATTTGTTGTTTCAAGGATGACCAAGACTTTTTTCTGTGTGGGTCTCTACGGTCCTTCCTTATGTGTGAATTGCTCCGTACTGGTTTGGCATATCTTTTGTTAAAGCTCATTTGTCAGCTATTTTTGCCTATCTGCCATGGAGTCGCAACTTTGACTTCAAGTTTTGAAGTTAAAGCCTTCCTAAACTGCATCCTTCATATCAGGCCCGAAGAAAGCCTATTCCTCATCCTAATGCGGTATTCAGTCCCTCTTGTCCCCTGTTTTCTATTCCCTTAATGCTGGCAAAGGAGTTTCCTATTCCATTATTAATCTCCTTCCCTTCCTGGACAGGCATGTTGTTATTTCTCTTGGGGCACTTCTGTTCTAAGGGTTAGTTCTCCATATATCGCATATGTACTTTATGCCTTGCATGTAGAACATAAGTCTAATGTACGACGTCTGGAAGGTGTAAAGGCTTTGATATACTTGCTGGATGTTAGGCTATTCTAGGCAGCATATTCCAAGAGTAAAGAATACTGCAGCAGTGAGAAATAGGACATCTATTGTTGTGGTAAGATCTTACACAACTGTACTTAAAGAAAAGAGCCAATTGCAAGGTATGTGTCATCTTCATAGCCCCTTCTGCCCAGACAGTTTGGTTTCGCTCACTCAGAACCTCTCTGTATTCTGGATACCACAAAAGATGATCTTCCACACCCCTCCAGAAACCTTCTCAGTCTTCACAACCTGCAACTAACCATTTGCTTTTTCCAGTTCCATTAATGGCCAATAGCTCATTCCTCTCTGGTGAGGTGATCGGGATTTTAAGTGCTTCTCGGAAAGAATCCACACAACTTAACAGAGGAATGTTTCTTTTATGGGCCTCTTCTGAAAACATGGATCGCTTCTCGACTTTTGTTTTATACCTCCTCCTGTTTTTAACCCTTATTTTTGAGTCTGGTTGCATTTCAGCAGTGAAAATGCAATAGGCAACTGTTTCTGATGTTTGTATGGGACATCAGTAATGTTCCCTTGCCTTGCATAAGCTTTGCAAAGCCTTTTTATAAGGAGTATTCTTGCTCACGCCTCCATTCTCAGAACCTGCTCTAACCTGGGATTTGAACTTTAAGCTATAAGCATTGACAAAACTACTGTTTGAGCCAGTGTGTTCTGTGCCATTAACGTTCCTGTTATGGAAGACGCTAATTTTTGGTGGCCGTCACCTGCTAGGAGTGTCTCCGAACTTCAGGCTCTTTTATCAGCCCTTATTTCTTTTTTCACAAGAACAGAGTTAATCTCCAGACCAACTTGTCTTAAAGTAGCTTCTGAAGTGAAGATAACACAGCCCATTCGCTTGCCTGTGTGTGTGTGTGTGTGTGTGTGTATATATATATATATATATATGTATGTATATATATATATATGTATGTATATATATATATATATATATATATATATATATATATATATATATATATATATACAGAACATTGACGGACCATTTCATTGAAACCCATTTCAGTGACAACTAGCAAATGCAGGAATTTAAGGCAAATAACAGGGATTTGTCCCCTTCCTCAATGTAGTGTGATGCTGGAGTTAGTTTATATAGTTGGGGAGGGCACAGCCCCCCACCTATTTTGGTTTAAAAGAAGAATATAACACAAAAGGTACAGAACTTGAACCAAAATAGGTGGGTTTCAATTAAATGATCTGAAGGTAACCCATATATATATATATATATATATATATATATATATATATATATATATATATATATATATATATATATATATATAATGTGTGTGTGTGTGTATTTTTTTTTTGTTGTTAATCATTCTAATAAAGGAAAGTACATATTCTCCATACTCTAGATGTGCATCGACAACCTTCCTGGAACTGCTGCCTTTCACAAGGATGCTTATCTTTGTTTTCTTTGCGCTGTACAACCTGGGTAGAAAATAACCAAAAATATTTTCTAGATGACTTTTTTGTTGCATTGCTTTTATCTAAGCTTCAAAAAATTGGCCTTTGCAGATAAACCAAAGGCTTACTCTAACAGGTTGGTGGCAAACTCTGCAACCTGCCTTTTTCAGGTGCTCCTCAGTAGATGAAATATGCTGAGCAGCTACTTGCAATGCTGAATGAAAGTTTGCATGGAGGGCCAAGTTGGCTTTCATTGCTAGGGCATCCTTTGGTGCCTTTATCTTCAGAGATATCCTGTTAAAATGCCACTGTGGAGTTGTAGTAGCTTTGGACTCTGACCCACAGGTCTGACCTGATGGACTGAATGAATAGGATACAGAAGTTCTGCACTTGATGTGACACTAGATCCTTTCAATCTGATTTTGTCAGTCTTCATTTAATCCTTGACAAATGGGTTTGATTCCAATATTGGAACTGACTGTGCACATGAGAACCAAAACCTCTCTCAAGCTTAAGTCCTACCCAGAATGCTACTTAGCAAATTACCTCGGATATTGTTAGCTGCTTCCTGAGACAGACACGTCGCCACTGGTTCTCGAGCTAAATGATTTATTTCTTATATATTTTTAGTCTTAATATAACTTATTACCTTTTCTAGTTTTAATATTTGCTGTCACCTTTCCTTTTTAGCTACGCATTTCAAATAGCTGCTTTCTGTATCCCTTTTTAACTCTTTGGAGTTTAGTCTTTCTTTTCGTTCCTTTTGGTGCTATCTGTTACCATAGTTGTTAGACGTGTGTGTGTGCATATGTATAGCCATAGAGAGATATCTATAGAAATATATATCTATATAATAGATCTATGTAAAAATAACTGTGTATGTATGTGTATGCATTTATGGATGTTCTTTGTGTTTCACTGTTGCAGTCATCACATTTGGGTTATCTGCTTGCAGTAGCCTTCAGTCGGCCCGATTAACCAAATCTTGGGTCCTGCATCAGTTGCTGTCTCTTCTTCCATGATGTCAGGTCATCAGGGGTATAAAACATGCAGCCGATGCCATTACATCAGTCTTTCTTGCCGTGTGGTGCCTGAAGCAGAAGCAGTTCGCAAGTGCCGGTTGGCCAACTCCTGAAATTTTTCTTTTCGAGTTTCAGAACCAAAGTCTTAAACTAAAGCTATGTACCCCGTTGGGGAAACATTTTTTTGCTCCTTACCGATGTCAGTAAAAGTTAATAATTGCATTTCTTGTGGAAAGCAAATACCTCACAAAGATATTCATTCAAACTGTATTCCTTGCCTAGGCCCTGACCACGACGTACCTTGCTGTCTGTTTTTTGCCTTATTTAATCAACGCAGTATCCGTTGTCAGTATATTTTCGCTTGTAAATATTTCAGTTCTCGGTTCAATTTTCCAGAAATGTCATCGGTAAGCCATCAGACTACCAGAATTCCGAAAAAAACGCAAAGATAAAGACAGGACGGCTAGGTCTAAAGCTGCCGACAATGCTTCTAAGTCGGTCACCAGTTCACCGGTACTCAGTGAGGTGCTTTTGCAGCCCGTGATACCCGCTACTTCTGATTCGCAGGCCTCTACTGCGACCCATTCGGAGTCCGGTATGCAGCAAGATGCTTCAACTGTGGAACCTGTGGATGTCTCTACCTTGGATGGGTCCGGAGCCGCTGTGCAGGCACTGGCTTCTGAGGGTGTATTCAGGCCTACGGAGTTGCATATTAAACAGACGCCTCCTTCTTCTTTAAGGCCTAAACCTCAAACCATGCCTAGAAAACAGACGCCCAGGCTGCATGCTCAGGCCTCTATGCCTAAAAAACAAATGATAAGAATGGCTGAAGATTTTACAGCTTTAATCAGGGGAAGCCAACCACCCTCTTCTAAGAGACCTAGGACTGAAATTGTTTATGAATCTTCTGACCAGGATTCTGATTGTTCTGATGCTTCTGATGATCTGGATTTACCCTTATCTACTTATGAGGATTCTGATGCAGAGGACGCTATTCCCTCAGATTCCCCTCCAGAGTATGTTTCTTTTGGTGAAACCTTGCACACTCTAAGGGAGCATTTCCACTGGGAAAGCCAGGATTTTTCTGATTCGAAAGAGGCTTTTAGGGATTTCTTACTCTTGCCTCAGCATAGGCCTTTAGCTATACCTCCTGTACTAAACATTGTTGATGATGCCTTTTTGGAATCTAGTTTGGCCCCTGATTATTTGCCTCCTGCTCCCAGAAAACATGACAGATATTACAGGGTCCCTGATTCTCACAAGTTCCTTTTTAAAAATTCTATTGCAGATCCAGAGACTATTTCACAGGGACCCAAGGGCATTAAGGCTTCTACTGCCAAAAACCCTACTCCAGGGTGCTGGATAGATGGGGCAAGAAGGTTTACACATCTGCAACCGTTGCCATTAGGGCCTTAAACTGTCAGTTTCATATGTTAGTGTCAACAACATATTATTGGATTGCTTAAACAGAAAATTATGTTGATTCCTGACTGTGTTGAAAATAAGGAATTACAGGATTTAATGCATTCTGCTCAACAGGTTGGAAAACATACTTTGCAATGTGAGTTTGATTCTTTAGAGGTCTCTTGCAGGGCTGCTGTCACTGGGTCTATACTCAGAAAGCATGCTTGGCTTAAGGAGCAATCTTTGCCTGATCATGTTAAAGCTAAACTGTTGGATGCTCCCTTAAATCCGGACCGCCTGTTTGGCAACAGAGCTGAGGAAGTTCTTAAAAAGATGGAAGATAAAGCTAAATCTATGCAAACTGTTAAAGATTTCTTACAAGTTCAGCCTCCAAGATTTAGTAGGCATTGGCCCTGTAAGAATTGGTCCTTTCCGGCTCCTTTCAGGCCTTCTCATTCCAAACCCAGACACAGCAGAAACCCCAAGTTTCAGTCCCAGAGTACGTACAAGACTAAGCAGTGGGGGGGCTTCCGCTTCCAAATCTGGGAGTAGTAAAACTCCCCCCATGGAAATCTGTCTCAATGACTTGATTTTAAAACTTCCAAGCACTTCTCAACTGAATGCTCCTTTAGGGGAAAGATTGGTCTGCAGGCCAAAAACTGGGAACTCATTACCCAGGACAAATGGGTTTTAAATATAGTGTCCCAAGGCTACAATCACTACCAGTTACCTGCACTGCCCTTTGGCTTATCTACTCTGCCCAGGGTATTCACGAAGTGCCTTGCCCCAGTCATTGCACTTTGCAGGCAAAGAAATATTCAAATATACCCATACCTGGACGATTGTTTAATTCAGGCAGAAAGCCAGGACATACTTTTGAATCATCTGGCCTTTGTACAAAGGGTGCTAACTTGTCTGGAGTACACCATAAACTAAAAGAAATCACACCTGGTACCCTGTCAACAAATCATATTCCTGGGAGCAAGCTTGAATACAACTTCCCAGATGGCTTTCCTCATGCCAGAGAAAAAAATTTATTTGACAACCTACTTCAAACAAGTGGCCAGAAAAACCCTATCTGCAAGGGAAATACTACAAGCTTAGGGGTTCATGGCCTCCTGCATTCTTCTAATTCCATATGCAAGACTGCATATGAGGAAACTACAGTGGTATCTAAAAAGCCTATGGTGTCAACCTTCTCAGGATCTAGAAGCAATAATTCCTATCATACCTTGCCTACGCCTAGAGTTTCTTTGGTGGGCAGAGTCCTGCCACCAAAATGAGGGACTACCATTCACACCACCCCCACCACCCAAACCCTAACAGATGCATCAGATTACGCATGGGGGGCTCACCTGGCAGGGAAGTGCATTCAGGGCAAATGGAACCCAAGTCAAATGCATTTGCATATCAATCAAAAAGAAATGTTAGCTGTACAGAATGCTCTGATAGCCTTCAAGGACCACATTCTTCCAGGACAAATAATGGTAAAGACGGACAACACCACTGTTATGTGGTACATAAGCAGGGGGGTACACATTCTTACCCCCTCTGCAGACTAGCCATGGCATTGTGGAACACAGCCCTGAGCTACCAAGTGCATCTACAAGCTCAATTCATGCCAGGAAAACTAAATACACTGGCAGACGGACTAAGCAGAAACCTCATGGACCCACACAAGTGGAAACTGGAACCAAGGATTTTCAACATGTTGACAAGCAAATGGGGGAGCCCAGATATAGACCTGTTTGTCTCCCCCCAAAATTATCAATTGGACAAATTTTGCACAAGGACTCCCCACAAACAAGCTTGGAAAGTGGATGCTCTGTCCTTCAGCTGGAAAAACCTATCAGTTTTTGCCTTTCCTTCTCTACCTCTGCTCTCCAAAGTACTACTATAGATCAAACAAGACAAACAAAGGTCTATTTTGATTGCACCAGGCTGGCCACGCAAACACTGGTGTACCCCTTCTTGCACAGTGTCACTGTTGGCCCCATGGCACCTGCCTCAGACTCCTACCCTATTGTCTCAGCAGGAGAACCAGATTCTGCACCCTCAACTTCATACACTGAACCTAGCAACCTGGCTAATTACTTAATCTCTCCTTGGCCATCCCTCAGTAAACCAGTGATGGATATCATTTTAGAGGCAAGGAGGCCTAGTACCAGAAAATCTTATGCTGAAAAATGGAAAAGATTCTGTGCCTGGAACCAGTCTCAAGGGATGAGCACAGCAGTGCCCAATTTACCTCAGATTTTACAATACTTAACTGAGATGCTTCACCAAGGGCCTGTCTTTCTCCTCCATCAAAATTCACGCCTCAGCCATTTCAGCTCATTATAACACAGAACCTCCCCTCTTCTCTCATCCACTGCTTAAGCAGTTCCTCAGAGGGGCCAAAAATCTACGACCACCCAGGAGAGCCCCAACTCCAGCCTGGGACCTTAACTTTGTATTGGAAAAGCTCACCCTTCCTCCTTTCCAGCCAGCTGCCACTGCGGATTTAAAATTCCTCTCTTGGAAAACAGCTTTCATTTTAGCAATCACTTCAGCAAGAAGGGTATCAGAATTACAGGCCCTCATGGCAGTGGAGCCTTTCATCATCTTTCATGCGGACAAGGTGTCCCTCAGGACCAATCACTCCTTCATGCCCAAGGTGGTATCCAGTGTGGCCCTTAATCAGTCCATTCATTTGTCAGCCTTCTTTCCTAATCCACAGAACAAAGGGGAATGGATACTGCACTCCTTAGACATGCACAGACAACTTAGATTCTACTTAGACAGAACTAAACCAAAAAGGAAATCTGACCAACTGTTGGTGGCATTTTACTGCAGGTGCAGAGGGGAAGGCTGTTTCAAAGCAAACCATTTCCAAATGGATAGGCCATTGCATGCATTTCTGCTACAAGCACCATGGAAAACCTATCCCACAGGGGACCAGACCCCACTCAACCAGGGTTGCATCTACCTCTACAGCCTTTCTCAGCGGCGTCTCTACCAGGGACATCCTAGAATCTGCTACCTGGAGTTCTGTACATACTTTCACCAAGCATTACCATCTGCCAATTTTCTCTAACTCCAGAGCTGGCTTTGCCACTGCAGTCTTGTAGGGCCTTATAGCTGGTCCTAATGCTATCTAAATTCCTCCTCCCATCCTTAGCTTTGAGAATCTACCCAAATGTGATGACTGCAGCAGTGAAACACAAAGAACATAGTACAGTTGCGTACACTTAACATAAATGTAGATGTTCGAGTGTATTCACTGTTGCAGTCCTGGTTACCCTCACTCAAGCCCCCTTTCTTCTTTTGGCTATACCTCTGCTCTCCTTTACTATGTTCAAAAGCTTCTTGGTGTATTTGCTTTTTTGTTGGAGGTATAACCTTGTATATTTATAGATTTTAATAGCTTCCCATTAGGGGGGCACCTGACATCTGGGGCAAGAAAAACTGATGTAATAGCGTCTGCTGCATATTTTATACCCCTGACGACTTGACGTCATGGAAGAAGGGACAACAACCGACGCAGGACCCAAGACCTTGTTAATCAGGCCGACTGAGGGCTACTGCAAGCAGATAACCCAAATGTGATGACTGCAACAGTGAAGACACTCTAACATCTACATTTATGGTAAGTCTACACAACTGTACTTTTTTCTTATTTATTGCTATTTCCGCCTAAATGCTAATTTTCTGGCATTTATTGCCTCTCAAAACGCTCATTTTATACTGAAATTTGCATTTATTTGTGCCTGCACTTTTAATAAGTTGTTTTTGCTGTAAATTGTATCTTTAATTGTCTCTGGCTTCCCACTCACATGCGACAGCCATTACTGCACTGTAAAAGTTGTTTACCTGTTTCTACTGTCTTCCTGAAAAAAACAAAAAAATCTTGCTATTTTCCACCTTACTAAGCTAGGAAAGTCCAGTTTTAGATATCTGCTGATACCTGGACTGTGTTTAAGCTTCTGTGTTGCCATACCTTACTTGGGCAAAAAACAAAGTTTCTTTGTTCACCAGTGAGAGTGGGGAGCTCTGAATAGCCTACCTGTCCTTGGAGGAGTGGTTTCTGCCCAGAAACTGTAGTTTTATTGGCGATTTTGGGCTAATTTCTATCTCTTTAATCTTTCTGATACAAAACCCGCACTTGAGAGGTTTTGCACATCGCGCAGTGGCAGTTAGCTAGGGTAAAGCTATCCCTGGCTCCACTGAGTCTGCTCTTCAGTTTTTCCCTTGGTACTAGCCAGTTCTTCCAGATTTAGCACTGAAATCAGTGCTTTTAAATTAGCACTTGGCGCAAAAAGAGTCAGAAGCACTAAATAAGCTATAGTACTAGATTCCCAACAGTTGTCTGTAGAGAACAGTCAAATTACTGTCCCCACCAGGCAAACAAAAATAAGTTCCTTAACCCATTCAGGCATGTCCAAGAGCCAGCTCCCAGTGTGTTCTCTTGTGCACCTGATGAATCTGGGCATCCTGAGGCAATGTCACAACTGCCTCATGTACACAGACAACCCTGTCCTCCTACCACAAGACACCAAAATCTGTGAGAGATGCACTTACATAACTAAACTTGAGGCAAAGCTCCCTCCAGTCATGACTGGAATTGATAGTCAAGTGGAAGGTACCGGGGGCGTGGCCAAGATGGGCTCAGAATAGCAGCAGTTTTCCTCAGCTCTGTCAGTTTAGATTTTGTATGACAGGATATTTTAAGTAAATCTTATCGGAGGAACTTAGTCTTCAGTAATAAATTCCTCTCATCTAGTTTTATAACTACATATAAAAATTCTGAAGAAATTTTGATTTTTTCCTGTCAATTATACCTTGGATACTTTATCTATCTTCACTGACAACAGAATGGCTACATCAAAAGCACTTAATCAAGAATCTTCTCTAAAAAAGGACCGACATTCTTTACTCACTACTGTACAAGAACTATCTGCCAAACTAGATAAAATGGATTTAAAGATTGACATCTTTAAAAAAGACTGCACTAAACAAATGGAAAAGATGCATTGAAGATCTGCAGTTTCAAAAATCTCAGATTTCAGGTATTGAATTAGCACTAAATGACATTGACAGTAGAGTACATAAAGATGAGAATAATATAGACTTTCTAATAAAGCAAAATACATACTTACAATCCAAAGTGGATGATTTAGAAAACCGGTCTCGAAGGAATAACATCAGAATATTTGGTTTACCAGAAAACATAGAAGGAAACAATCTGTCAAAATTCCTGACAACCTGGATCCAAGATGTACTAGACTTACCAAAAGCCTTGTCATATGGTATCGAAAGGGCGCACAGATCTTTTACTTCATCTAAAACAAGTAAGAATAACTCTTCTAAATCTGTAATTATAAAATTCTTATCTTCATCTGACAAAGAACTAGTGCTAAAAACAGCCTGGGCAAAAGCTCACATTAAATTAAATGACAATACCATTCGTTTTGATAATGATTATTCTTCAACAGTAATAGCAAAAAGAAAACTTTTCCTACCCTTAATCAAAGAACTCAAAAAGGCACAAATAAAAACTCATCTGTTATTCCCAGCCAGATTAAACATTTTTCTACAGGATGGTATCAAAACTTTTGATGATTTAGACACAGCTCTTAATTTTGTTAACTCTAACAAAATAATTGAAAAGCTAGAAGATATGGAATGGGCAAGTGCAAGTCTTAAAAGGTTAGCTGAAAATGACAACTGGAAGTCAGTCGAAAAAAAAGAAGCTAAAGAAATAAAGAAATGCACCATTAAAATGAGACTTTAAATCTAAACATAAAGACTTTAAAGTAAATTCACGGTTGCAGTTACATGTAAGTGTAACATTCTCTTCTCCTTTTTTTTTTTTTTTTAATATTCAATATGTATGTGTGTTCCTGTGCTACATCTTGATAACATAAATATGGCAAGTTTGGCTATGTACTTGGAATGTGTTTAAAATTTTTTTATAAGAATTCAGTTGAAAATGTTCTGTTTTAAATGAAAGACAAGAGGAAATGAAAAGCTGTTCGTATGATCTTGTGAGAAATAGAGGTATCTGATTGTGGACGTTAGTGTAATACGAGCAGTGTTAAGCTCTCAGGGCTAAGATGTATGTAAAAAGTAAACAGAATCTAATGCATTACTAATATCTATGCAAGATTAATGGGACAGTTCTGTTTAATAATTATTACTTTGTCGATTGCACATACAAACGCGAAAGTCATTAGAATGATGCATCTACATTCTAACATATTATTGTTAGCCCCTGAGAGTCTTGTGCACTTTTCAGCTTTTTTTCACATAACAGTTTCGTCAGTTGTTCCACACGGACCCAAGAGACTAAAAAAAGAAGAATTCAAGCATTACTGTTCCCGCTTTTACTCAGGACAGCTTTGAAATCCAGCTCGAGAGGCTCCATTCATTATAGAAAGAAGAGACACCCTGATGACATCATTCTTGACTGTGCGACACAATTTTTGTGAACTTTAACCTTATGGGAAAGCCGCACTGACTTTTTAGAATGTTGAACTGCGGATGTTCTTCGTCTTCCATTGCTGCAGTCCTGACTATTGGGTATAGTCCGCGTCCAGTCGGCCCGAATACCAGAGTATAAGGCTGACGTCGGTCAGGGCGCATTAGACTGACGTCAGTACGTCAGGGTACTAATGCGCATGACCGACGTCATATCCTCAGTCTTTTTTGCCGCATGGTCCGATGCAGAAGCAATTTTGCGAGTGCAGGTTGGCGTTCTGAGATTTTCCGAAACCGGAGTTTCAGACCGAAACAGAGTTGGCTAAGTAACCCCGTTGGGGAACATTTTGGTTTTTTCTTGCCTCAGTATTTAACCGGATGTCAGAAAAAGTGAATAACTGTATTTCTTGTGGCAAACAGATACCGCATAGGGATTATCATACATTGTGTATACCTTGTTTAGGGCCTGAGCACGACGTTGTTGGTTGCCGCTCTTGTGCTAGATTTAACAAGCGCACTATTAAGAGGAGGCTAGATTGTGCTAGGTTAGTGTTTGGAAAGCGTTGCAATTATAATATGCCGTCGGATGCTCCGACGCCCGCTTCATCCAAGAAGCGCAAGGATAAAACAGTGAAGCCTAGGGGTGAGGAACCGACAGTCCCGGACGTCGGTTCTTTGGAAGGCTCAGTGGAGCCGGAGGTTTTGCCAGGAGTTTCCATGGAGTCCCAGGCAGAAACTATACTCTTACAGGATGTGCCTTCTCAGGAGGTAGGCCAGGCTGAGGGGGCTTCTCAGGTGACTGTTCTTCCCTCTCTTCCCAAGGTAGTTAGGGCCTCTCCTTCTGTTACCAAAACTTCTATGAGAGGTAGGCCTACTTCAGCTTCAGTGGGGGCTTCTCCTACCATTTCAGGTTCTGTACCTAAGAAACATATGCTTAAGATGGCAGAAGATTTGATTACTATGATTAGGGTTCTATGCCCCGCCTGATAAGAGGCCTAGGGTGGAATCTGAGTTTGAGAGTTTTGAACAGTGTTCTGAGGCTTCAGAATCTTCTGTGGAAGATTTGCAGGAGTATCCTACCTATTCTGATTCTGATGTGGATGATTCCACTCCTACAGCGTCTCCACCTGAGGATTTCTCATTTTCAGAGACTTTGCATTCCATGAGGGAGCACTTTAAATGGGAAGGCCAGGATTACTCTGACTCCAGGAAAAGGCTTAGGGAGTTCTTGTTTTTACCCCAGCATAGGCCTTTAGCTATTCCTCCTGTGTTGAATGTGGTGGAAGATGTTTTTGCACTCTTTGCCTCCTGCTCCTGTTAAGCCTGATAGCTATTATAGGGTGCCCAAGCTCATAAATATTTGTTTAAGAGTCCTAGGGCGGACCCAGAAACTATTTCCCAGGGGCCTAAGGGTGTAAAAGCTTCTGTGGTTAAAAATCCTGTCCCCACTGATAAAGAGGCTAGGGCTTTGGATAGGTGGGGAAAGAAAGTGTATACTTCTTCCACTCTAGCCATGAGAGCTTTGAATTGTCAGTTTCACATGTTAAAATATCAGAATTACCTTCTTTCACAATTGAAATCTAAGGTGGATGCTTTGGCGGAAGGTATTGAGTGTAAAGAGTTGCTGGATTTGGTTCATGTGTCCGAACAAGTGGGTAAGCATTCTTTGCAATGTGGTTTTGATGCTGTACAGGCCTCCTCGAGGGTGGCTGCTACCGGCTCTGTTCTTCGCAGGCATGCCTGGTTGAAGGATCAGAATTTAGCTGAGCATGTTAAGACAATGATTTTGGATGCTCCTTTACAGTCTGATGTGTTGTTTGGTTCGCCTGTGGAAGCTGTTTTAAAGAAAATGGAGGACAAAGCTAAGTCTATGCAAACTGTTAAAGATTTTTTGCAGGTGCAGCCACCGAAGTTTAGTAGAAATTGGCCTGCTAAGGGGTGGACATATCCTGCTTATGATTCTCAGTCTAGGGGTAGGTCTAGACGTGATAGGGGCAGGGCTCAAAGTTCTTTTAGGCCTAGAACAGGGAGTTCACCTGCTCAGACTTCTGGTGAGGGCAGGGGTCAGTCCTTTCGTAAACAGACCCAATGACCTGTTTCTTCAGCTGCCAGCAGATTCACGTCTGGCAGCTCCTTTGGGGGGAAGACTGTCTCTTTTCAAAGAAAATTGGGATTTAATTACTCAAGACAAATGGGTGCTGGATATCATTCACCACGGTTACAGATTTTATTTCCATACAATGCCACCTTTCAAAGGCATGCCAGACGTTCCTCCTCTACAAAGAAAAGAGGCTCACAAGCAAGTTTTACAGTTACTTCACATAGGGGCCATTCAGCCAGTCCCTGTGTCAGAGGGGCCTAGGATTTTATTCTCGCCTGTTCCTTGTACCAAAGAAGGGGAACACGTGGAGACCAATTTTGGATTTATCTCTCCTCAACACGTTTTTGGACATTCCCAAGTTCAAGATGTTGACGTTACAACAGCTTTTACCTCTGCTGGGCAAAGATCACTGGATGGTAACTTTAGATCTCAAGGAAGCTTACCTTCATGTGCCTATAAGGCTAAGTTCAAGATGTTGACGTTACAACAGCTTTTACCTCTGCTGGGCAAAGATCACTGGATGGTAACTTTAGATCTCAAGGAAGCTTACCTTCATGTGCCTATAAGGCTAAGTTGCAGAAAGTATCTGCGGTTTCGAGCTGGGAATTCTCATTATCAGTTCTCTGCATTGCCCTTTGGCTTATCTACTGCGCCCAGAGTATTCACAAAGGTTCTGGCTCCAGTGATAGCTTACTTCAGGCTTCAAGGAATTCAAATCTATCCTTACTTGGACGACTGCCTGATTCTGGCTCAAGAAAAGGAGGACCTTCTACAGCATCTGGAATATGTTATAGCAGTGCTAAGATGCCTAGGGTATTCTGTGAACGAAATAAAGTCCAGTCTAGTACCCTCTCAAGACATGTGCTTTCTGGGTGTAAGACTGAATACAGCAGCCCAGATGGCCTTTTTAACCCCGGACAAACAAAAGAGTCTGTCACTTTACTTCCATCAACTATCTCATCAGTCCGTGCTGACTGCAAGGACAGTCCTTCAAGCATTAGGGTTCATGGCATCTTGTATTCTGGTGCTTCCCAATGCCAAACTGCATATGAGGAAGCTACAATGGTATCTCAAAATGTATGGACACAGCACTGCCAGGATTTGGACACTGTCATTCAAATAATACCTTGCATTCAAAAGGAATTTTTGTGGTGGGCTCAGGAATGTCACCTAAACAAGGGACTCTCTGTGACCCGGCCAGAGGCAAGTCAGATTCTAACGACAGATGCCTCGGACATTGCTTGGGAGCTCATCTAAATGGAAAGTGGATACAAGACAAGTGGCCTGCCAGACTACAGCATCTACATATCAACATGAAGGAGATGTTAGCAGTCCAGTTTGCATTAATGGCTTTCAAGGAGTTACTTCTTCCAGGGCAGGTGTTGATTCTAACAGACAACACAACTGTCATGTGGTACATCAACAAGCAAGGGGAACACATTCTTATCCTCTATGCAGGCAAGCAATGATTTTATGGGAGACTGCGCTAAGCTTGCAACTAACTCTTCAGGCAAGGTTTCTGCCAGGAGCACAGAACTCCTTAGCAGATGTGTTAAGCAGACAAATCATGGATCCCCACGAGTGGAAACTGGATCTTCATGTATTTCAGAAACTGACAGTGTCATGGGGAACTCCAGACATAGATCTGTTCGCTTCTCCACTAAACCACCAGCTGCCAAAGTATTGCACAAAGGGGTTTCATCACACAGCTTGGAAAGTGGATGCTCTGTCTTTCAGTTGGAAAAACCTTCATGTGTATGCCTTTCCACCTCTACCTCTTCTTCCAAAGGTACTATTAAAGGTCAGACAAGACAGGCCAAGGATGATTTTGATAGCTCCAGATTGGCCTCGGCAACACTGGTACCCACTACTACGGAGTCTGGTAAAGAAGCCTCCATGGCCTTTACCTCTGATTCCTCATCTGTTATCTCAGCAGGACGGTCATCTGCTCAATGTCAAGCTTCACTCTCTTCATCTAACAGCCTGGCATATTCTGTGTTGAAACACAGCAGGTCTCAACTTCCTCAACAAGTTTTAAATGTGATTATGGAAGCTAGAAGACCTAGTACAAGGAGAGTGTACGCAGAAAAATGGAAGAGATTTTTATTTTGGAGTACAGCAAAGAATTTGGAGATTTCAGAGCCTAATTTGAGTGTGGCTCTTCAATATCTTACTGAATTATTGGACAAAGGTTTGTCCTTCTCTTCCATAAAGATTCATGCTGCAGCAATTTCAGCTCACTATGATTGTGACCCACCTTTGTTTTCGCATCCTTTGTTCAAGCAGTTTCTTAGAGGGGCAAAGAATATAAGACCCCACGTAGAGCTCCTACTCCTGCTTGGGATCTCAATTTTGTGTTGGAAAAACTTACTCTACAACCTTTTGAGCCTGCAGCTACTGCTGAATTGAAATATTTGTCATGGAAGACTGCTTTTCTGTTGGCTATTACTTCTGCAAGAAGGGTGTCTGAGTTGCAGGCCCTTATGGCAGTAGAGCCCTTTTGATTTTCCATAAGGATAGGGTATCATTACGTACTAATCCTTCTTTTATGCCTAAGGTGGTTTCTAGTGTGGCTTTAAACCAAACTATTCATTTGCCTACGTTTTTGCAGATCCTCAAAATAAAGGGGAAAAGATTTTGCACACTTTAGATGTACACAGGCAATTGCGTTATTATTTAAGCAGGACTAAGGATTTTAGGCAGTCTCAGCAGTTGTTTGTTTCTTTTGCTTTGAGTTCTCAGGGCAAGCCTGTGTCAAAACAAACTATTTCTAGGTGGATTGGCTTTTGCATTGCATTTTGTTATTCCCATCATGGCAAGGAGATTCCAGCTGGGATTAGGCCTCATTCCACTAGGGCTACTGCCACTTCAACAGCATTTCTAAGGGGCTTGGCAACTAAGGATATTCTGGAAGCAGCTACTTGGAGTTCAGTGCATACTTTCTCTAGGCATTATCACCTTCCTATCTACTCTAAGTCTAGGGCTGGTTTTGCCACAGCTGTTTTACAAGGCATGTTGTCAGCTCCTACTGCTTTATAATTTGCCAGCCTCCCTTACCTCTGCTTTGGGATTCTACCCAATAGTCAGGACTGCAGCAATGGAAGAGGAAGAACATAGTACAGTTTTGTACCTACCATAAATGTAGATGTTCGAGGATTCCATTGCTGCAGTCCAATTTACCCTCCCTCCTTCCCCTCTGTATTTAGGGGTGGTTGTGTAGGTGAGTTTACATGCTTATATTTTTGTATATATATGGTTGTATATATTGTGCATGTTTTGGTGCAGGTTGTTTTGGGACTTGTCTTTTTAGGGTCTTCTGACATCTGGGGCAAGAAAAGACTGAGGATATGACGTCGGTCATGCGCATTAGTACCCTGACGTACTGACGTCAGTCTAATGCGCCCTGACCGACGTCAGCCTTATACTCTGGTATTCGGGCCGACTGGACGCGGACTATACCCAATAGTCAGGACTGCAGCAATGGAATCCTCGAACATCTACATTTATGGTAGGTACAAAACTGTACTTTTTCACCGCAAATAGGTATATAAACACAAATAACCATTTTAAACACTCCCATACATATAAACATATACATAAAACATATAAATACACAATAATCTCCACTTTGTAATCCCCTACCTGCATTTGTACCTATAGTTAATATAAAAATTACATTAATCAGATAATTTTATATGCAGTACTAAAGCATAGTAAATAACATAAATACATACTATGAAACATTAATTGATTGTAAATGTACTTCATATAAACTTCACTTATACAAAATTACTAAATGTTATATAAGGTAAGAAATGCCAGCATATACATATGACAACCCTATCTGAAATACTACGATTGTTAAACAGTTTATGCATTGCTTTAATTATGTTTCCTGTCTGATGTAATTGCTTCACAATAATTAAACTCCAAGCACAGATATAGTAATTGGATATGTTATTTTAAATGTAATAGTAATTTAATGAATAGTTTAAAGGAGATAGGGGGAAGAAAACAGTGAAGAATATATATATATATATATATATATATATATATATATATATATATATATTTTTTTTCTCTTTTTTACAGACAACAACACTATTTGACAGTAGCTGAGATATTGTCGCTATTTGTTAGGAGGATAATTTGAATGGTATATGCTACAAAAATTAGGAGTCTACAACTCCAGGAAGGGTACTGGTAGATTTTGTTATATTGATGTTCTGTTAAAATGATATGTTACTTTTTTTTTATGACGTTCACAATAGCAACATATTTTGAGACTCTTCAATTTGTCTATGATTTGATAAGTATGTTTTCTAGCATTAGTGCTTACCAGAATGGATTACAAATATTTTACCTTGTATATAACTTATAACACATCATATAAATGTTTCTTTTAAAGGGTATTTCAATAAATATTAATGGTCTAAATAATCCTTGCAAGAGAGGAAGCTTGCTCAAATATCTTAAAATTCATAAATCGCATCTTGTTTTTTACAAGAAACAAATTCAATATCCACAGATACTGATAAGTTAAATACCAGATATTATTCAATTTTAACAAGCTCAGAACATACTGAAAAGAAAAGAGGAGTAGCTATTTTATGGAATAAAATACTTCCCATGCCTAAAATACTAGAAGCATACAAAGATAACAAAGGTATGTTTTGTTCAGTCACAGTAGAACTAAACAAAAAAATATATACTTTAATAAATATATATTGGATTCCAGGTATTGGTTCAAACACTGTTAAAATGCATTTAAATAAAATAGTCTCGCTAAAGGTAATTTAATAATTGCATGTGATTTTAATTGTATATTAAATGATGAAGATACTAACTCCTCAGTAAAAAGAAAAATTTCAACTTCAGCTAAATTACTGTTGAACTTTATGCAATCATTTATATTAAAATATATAAATAGCTTTGCAGATTTAGACTCACTTCCATACACTCATTACTCCCACAGACATAAAACAAACTCCAGAATAGACAGAATTCTAATATCAAAAGAATTAACGGATGGTTTAATTAAAGTAAAGGTTATTTCATGTCCCTTATCCGATCACAACTCAATAACTTTTGAATTACTAATCAAAACAAATCACACTGTTATAATTAAAAGAATACCGGCATACATAACTAATTTGAAAGAATTTAAAGAATTTTTACTTTTAGAGATACAAGACTTTATCACATTAAATAATACTAATAATATATCAGAAGTTTATATTTGGGATGCCTTAAAAGCCTTCCTATATGGGAGAATTATCTTGTGGTATAATAAAAGAAAATCCTGGGACAAAGAATTATTAGATCTACAATGTAAATTAGATAAGCTAAAACTTAACTTAGATAGTAATACTGATAGAAAAAACAAAGAGAAAGAAATAAGTAAACTAAATACAAAATACCTTGAGATCTTAAACCATAAAGCAAAAATCAGAACAGAGAAATTTAAATTTATAACCTTCTCAATGAACCTTAGATCTTTAAATATCTTAGCAAATAAAACAAAAAGACTTAAAAAAAAACTCAACCATATTAAGGAGATCTATTCCCCAAAAAAGAAGAAACTTGTATCTAATATACACAATATTTTACTGGAATTCAAAGAAATCTTTCATAAGATAAATCAGAATTCCCAGATAGCAGATTCAAAAGATTTGATTAAGACATTTATAACAAAGTATACTAAATATAGATTATCAAGAGATCAAACTAATAATATAGATAAACCTATTTCTTTACAAGATATACAAAACCAGATAACAAAACTTAAATTACACAAAGCCCCCGGAAAGGATGGCACTATCCCAGAAATATATAAATTATTACCTAAATCTGCTTTACATATTCTGCATAAGTATTTAATATTTCCCAAAGCAACACCTTCACACCCCCTTCTTGGAAATATACCTTTATCTCACCAATAATCAAATCAAACAGAGATCCTACTAAATGTTCTTCATACAGACCAATCTCTTTATTAAATACAGATTACAAAATGTTTATGTCCATATATGCTGAGAGATTAAACATGTTTTTGCCATCATTAGTAAATGAGGATCAAACAGGTTTTATTGTAAATAGAACTACTTATGACAATATAAGAAGAACAATTACTTTGATAGATTCAGCAAAAACCTCTAATAAAACTTTAACTTTAATAGGTTTAGATATAAATTGTGCCTTTGATTCAGTTAATTGGGACTATTTTGCTAGATGAATTGAATTTCTCGGATAAGTTTTTAAATCTTATAACAACTTATATAAAGGGAGTCAGGCATATATCAAAATTGGCACTGTCATATCAGAAAACATTCCTATTACAAGAGGGACTAAACAGGGATGTCTTTTATCCCCCCTTTTATTTACATTGATTATGGAACCATGGGCCAATTTAGTAAGTGATGATGAAAACATTGAAGGTTATAAGTTAAATTCAGATACTTCATCTAAAATTCAATTATTTGCTGATATTCTGGTAACAGTGGGAGAAAACTACAGATCTATTCCTGACATTTAAAAATATTAATAAATTTCAAAAAAATATCAGGTTTTAATAACAATAAAACTCAGATAATCCCAATTAATCTAAAACAAAACACAATTCAACAAAAGTATAAAAAACTTATACCTCAAAATAATCAGATAATATATTTAGGAATAGTTATTACCAATAACATAAAAGATATAATTCAATTAAACTTTAATAATTGCTTAAGCAAAATTGAAGATTCTATAAAAAAAAAATGGAATAATTTACTCTTTTCCATGGATGAAAGGCTTTCTATTATAAAAATGACTATTCTTCCTAAAATGCTTTATATTATTCAGTCACTTTCATTAATTCCCCCCTAAAACGATAATTAAAACATTTAATTCTTTGTTATTGAAATTTCTGTGGTATCCTAATAAATCCAGAATAGCTTTGCAACATCATATAAATGACTGGACAAATGGTGGTATAAGATTTCCTAACTTGGAATTATATACATTATCCTCGATTATTAACATAGTCTCCTTTCTAATCAGTAATACATATTCTTCTAAATTGAAACTATATTTAATCTCGTTAGCATGGGACTCTTCTAATAAACTAAACATTCAGAAAACACTAATGTTAAATAATCCTATTTTGTGGATATTAAGATATCTTTACAGTACAATCATATAAGTTAAATAAATCAAATTATTTGCTACTCATCCAAAAAGCATTTAGGAACTTTATTTTCAAATTCACTAATTATAAAACATGAATTTTCCTTCTTTTCCCAATTGCTTTTACTCAAGGTATATTAACCATGATAGATAATACAAAAATGCTATTATTCAAAGAGAAACATCTTATTTATTGGTATCAATTAATAGATAAAGATAGGATAAAGTCTCTTGAGGAACTAAAATTTGAATATGACATAGACTCTAACTCATGGCTATGCATACAGGAATGTAGACAATATATTATAAATAATTTGGAATCAATTCCCTTACATTTAGCATATCCATTACCTAAAATAATTTTATTTTTGACTACACTTATTCAAAATATAAACACTGACAAAAACAAATTAGCACACATAAACAAAAACACTTAGAAATGATACTACACTACATCTTCCCTAAAGTGGAAGTTATACACCTGGAAATATATGCATAGATCCTTTATAAACACCACACATTCTAAATAAATTCAATAAGAACATCAATGATTGTTGGAGATGCAAAGAAGTATTAAAAGCTGACTGGTCTCATATGTTCTATGACTGCATACTTCTAAAAATACTGGGAAGATATAAATAGTTTTCTTCAAGGTTTATTTACAGATTTCTTGATTTCGAAATCTTTAATTATATTTAACACTCCAATACATCAAAGTGTTAAGACCTAAATATACATTAATATGGAATATTTTAGCAGTAGCAAGAAAAATAGTAATTAACTGGAAATCAGAAACTTCCCCTACGTTTCAAGAATTCAAAAACCTTCTTACAGAAGTTTGCAGTCTGGAACTTTTGACCATTAAGTCAAGAACTAATAGAAACATGTCTAGAATTAATATGTGAAAAAATTTATTAGACTTGCTAGAAAATTATTGATTGTATATGAACTAACCAATAATTTAGTTTGATATTTATGTGAACGTCATTTGTAAATAGTTATGTTTGTTAGATATAGAATGTTTGTGTTTTTTTCTTTTTTGAATATTGTTAAAAAAATGGAACACTTTATGTAATTTATTTCTTTATTCAAATTTTAATAAAAATCTTTTTTGAAAAAAAAAAAAGAGGAAGGTACCAACCTGCAGCACACCACTTATTACACACAGACCCACCATACATGCAAATGCTAACCCCACACATAGGTACAAAGACGTATTCAGAGGCTCTAAATAAAAATCTGTGGAAACACCAGACACCTCCAAAGCAGACACGCAAGCAACCTATACCCACAAACACACACTGCAATAATCACATAACCACAAAAACCAGTGTGCCGCACAACCACACCCCCTAAGGCAAAACACCATACCTACCACACTTGTAATAGGTGACTCCATAGTCAGGCACACCAATGTCCCTCTCACCAGGCTGGATAAAGAGAAGGTCACTGTCAGTTGCTTGTCGGGCGCCAGAATCCACCACATTACACACAGTCAGGTCACTCCGCAACAGGTACAAATACGACTCTGTCATTGTCCATGTTGGTGTGAATGACCTGAGACGTACCTCCCTGGACTACATGAAAAGGGACATAGAAGAGCTCTCTGATTATGTAATCAAGGCAGGTATGACCCTAGCTTTGAGTAGCATTTTACCGTCACCAAGTATGATACCACAGTACAAGGAAAAAATTATAAATTTCAACAATTTTCTAAGTTTTTGGTGTCATTCAAAGGGGATCCAGCATCTGTCTGCTTGGGATGACATGCTCTACAAGCCTTGATGCTTTGCCAGAGATGGCTTGCACCTGTCACCCCCTGGGATTCAGGATACTGGCAAAGGCTCTTGCCACCCCCATAGTGCCTTTTTTATGCAAGGCTCAAAAAAACAAATCAACCACTGTAACAAGTACTAGTGATAATAAACTGAGGGTCATGCTGCTAAACGCTAGGAGTTTAAACCTCAAAATACAGTCTCTCGAGGCACTCCTCAACATGGATAACACTGATATTTGTGCAGTAACTGAAACCTGGTTCAAGGCTCAAGAGAGCACGCCAGCAATTCCAGGCTACAACTCATACCATACATTTCGGCCACAAAACCCAGACTGAAATACAAAGGCAGGAGGCGTATCCGTATTAATCAAGGATAACCACACGTCCAGACTAGTTGCAAAGTACGATGTCTCAGAGATCATCCAAGTGCAACTGACAATGGGCAAAACTGCAGTACAGATTGTAGCTTGCTACAGATCACCTTCCCTGCCCCAGGACACTCGCTCCGCTTTCCTCGAGGTATTGGAAAACAAGAGAGTCCAACCAGACACCCTTATACTAGGTGATTTCAGTTACCCAAACATTAGTTGGGAAAACTATGAAAGTGCTAATACCGTTGCTCAGCGCTTCCTGGAATACATTAACTCCAATGCTGTGGACCAGCTTGTAAACACCCCCACAAGAGGTAAAAATATACTGGACCTGGTCATCACCAACATGGGGGACAAATGCTCCACACCTGTGGTAAATTCCTCATTGGTCAGATCAGACCATAAACTCGTCACCCTGATATTCACATACCACCCCCATCCTCCATCCCAAAAGAAACCATGGTGAAAAACTTCTCCAAAGCGAACTTTATGCTACTCAAGACAGAGGTGGCAAACTTTGTTACTCCCACGCAGAATGTCAATATGACTGAATCTGCTATATCCTACACAGAATGCACTCTACAAGCACCTACATGAGTGCATGGTTCATGCTATCCCAAACAAAACCAAGACCCACTCCTCCAAAAAGAGGAAACCAGCCTGGTGGACCCTGGCCATAAACAAGCTCTATAATAGAAGGAAGAAATTACTGCAAAAAAAAAGTAAAATCCCAGGAATGGAGGGGCTCCCTGACCAACCTTAGCAAAAAACTAAGAACCCTCAAAAAAAATTCTAAGGCGAGCTTTGAAAGAAAAATCGCAAAAGATACCAAAGACAATCACAAAGCATTTTTAAGCTATGTCAAAAACCTTAATAGCAACTCTCAGATCTGCTCCGAGCTACAGCGTAATGGTTCAAAATTCACGGAACCAACTGATATCTCCAATGTATTGGCAGATAGGTTCAGTGCAAACTTCACCCCACCCTCTCCCCCAAAGAGATCATATCCATACCAGAAGATTGTGCTGCCCCTAAAATCAGAGACACCCAGGTGAAAACAGCACTCTCCGAGTCAAGAAACACAGCATCCATGGGACCAGACAGCATCCCAGGCTGCGTGCTACATGAACTCCAAAATGAATTAACCCCCTCACCTTAATGCAGTGTTTAACCACAGCCTCACCTCAGGCTATGTGCCCATAGAGTGGTGCACGGCAACAGTCATCCTACTCCACAAAGGAGGTTCAACCACTGACCCCGGGAATTACTGCCCCATCATCCTGACGAGTTTCGTTTGCAAGGCCATGGAGCGCATCATCATGGAACTCATAAACAATGACATTGGCAACCTACAAACCCTGTACCCCACCCAGTTTGGATTCGTGAAGGGAAGGTCATGTCTCCTAAATCTGGTTGACTTCTTTGAAATGGTCACTAAAGCAATAAATGAGGGAAAGATGGTTCACACAGCATATCTTGATCTTGCAAAGGCCTTCAATGCCATTCCCCACTTGGGAATTGTAGACAAACTCACCAACCTAAATATAAACCCCTACGTTACAAAATGGGTTGCAAACTGGCTCACAGATAGAACCCATTCAGTGAGAATAGGAAACGCTAGATCAAACTCCAAACCTGTGACTACAGGGCTCAGTCTTGGGACCCCTCCTGTCTGTTCAGTATCTATTTCTCTGAGGTACAAGCAAACACAGAGGGGCTATGGCTAACAAAGTTCGCAGATGACTGCAAACTGGGAGCCATAATCGAGACTTCTACTGACGTAGACATCCTTCAAAAGGGTCTTACGGTTACAGATATATGGTGCCAAAACCATGGCCTCCTACTAAATGCCAAAAAGTGCATTGTTATCCCCTTTGGGAAAAAACAAGTACCTATGAACTACAACATAGGTGGCAACCCACTTATCACAGAGAGTTTGATAGGAGACCTAGGCACTCGGGTAGATAGTAACCTCTCCTTCGACACCCACATTGCTAAAGTGGTTAGAAAATCCTTCTACATGGCCCACCTTTATCACAAAGGGGTTTGCATCTAGGAATAAGGAAGTTATTCTCCTCCTTTACTCATTACTCATTAGACCCATTATTGAATATGATGCCCCATTCTGGATGTACCTAACAAGACATCTGCAACAACTGGAGAGGCCTCAAAAGTACCTCACAAAGAGGATGATTGGCCTTAAACAGATGCCCTACGCCATGAGGCTAAAAAAACTCAGACTGTACTCGGTCGCTTACCAGCTACTCAGAAGTGATCTGCCTGACGTACAAGGCCGTGTCAAACCCAGAATTGCTAGAAATGCTCCACCTAAGGAAAACACAATCCACCAGAGCAACACGCTCAAGGGACATGAACCTGACATCATCAATAAACAGGATGTATTGGAGGGACAGATTCGTGTCCCAGAGACTCCTCTTGCTCTGGAATAAGGCCCCCATATATGTGAGGCAGAGCTCCTTGTTGTCACTCTTCAAGAGAAATCTTGATGAGTGGATGGGAAACAGGAAATTCACCCCGGGAATCACTTCTGTGCCCCTGCTCGACAGGGGCGCAGGTAAACCACTTGGGAGGGAGGCGATAGCTCAAAATTTTTGGCTAGGCTTAATTATGCCCTAAGGCCATTAGCCTAGTACCTACCTATGAATCTATATATATATATGTATACTGTTGCATGAATGTTTGCTTGAATGTATATATGGAAAACTTAAACATTTATATACCCTTATTCATTTGTGAAATATGTTGCAATGCTCTACTATGTTCTTATCTACTCTCGTTGTATATTCTGTACACTTGTATTTTCAACCAAAAGAGGGAATATCCTCTTATTGTATACCAGCAGCTGTAAAGTCTGTCATCTGTATGCTACTACTCTGTAATGTCTCTCTTGTAAATTTTTTTTCTGTCTGTAAACGTATGGAATTTTTCTCCCCAGGACTCAGCTGAAAACAGACACTTGTCCAGTCAGACTGTCCTGGCAAATAAATGTTAAATAATTAAATAAAAATAAGCATGGAGTTGTGAAATGGCGAGATAGAAACGATAAAAGTTTACTTTCATCAATGTCCAGCTCATCATAAGTTTTCGCCAAGAAAGGAGTCAGTTGGTCAGTGTGATGAACTTTCCGCTTTTTCTGTACTGTAGTGTGATGTAAGAGTTGGTATATTTAGTGAGAGGTTGTGGGGTGGAGCCTCCCCTACTTAGGTGATTTTTATTTACTTCAGTTTGTATTTTTAAGTTTTGTTGGCCAATTGTTTACTTGCGTGGGGAAAATTTACAGCAATCTGGAAATTCATGTATATAAACGTCCGTCGTTTTGTCTCGCCATTTTGTAACTCGACGTGGTAATTCATTATTTTGACATACATGTATATATGTATATATATATATATATATATATATATATATATATATATATATATTAAAAAAGTGTGTGTGTACTTCTACCTCACTAGCGTTGAAATCTTTCTCCGAGAATATTGTGTGTGTGTATGTATGTGGTGGTGGTGGGGGGGGGGGGGTCATGTTTACCTGTTTTTTGGGTATCTTGGCTGATGAGGGCAGTGGCATTTCTGGGTTCAAGTACTGCTTTAAATGTAAATGAAAGCTTATAAATTCTGATAGGCATTCTCTCTATGTTTACTGCCTGGGCCACTTACCGGAAGATTGTTCTGTTTGCTGTAGCTTCAATCACCGGGCCCTGGTTGAAAGAAAAAAAAAGTTAATTTTAAAAGTTATGTTAAAATCTGCCATTGAAGAGGCATCTCTGGTTGTGACTCAAAAAGCAAAACAGATGTTTTCTCCCATTCCTCATCTTCGTCATCCTTTTTGAAAGCTGACAAGTCCAAGAAAAGGAGTTGATAGGTGCCAGCTTCTTCCTTGGCCCAGATGACTAAGGTTTAAACCATTGGTTCCCTTTGCTACTATGGAATCCGTACAGACCTTAAAAGATTCTTCGGTACCGACCTCCTCCTTGGTGCGTACAATTTCTTCATCACCAGTGCCAAAGTTGTCTGTACCAGACCATGGAACCTATCTCTGTGCTGTCTGTTTCTCCAGTGCCGTTGTCTTGGGCACCAGCTGAAAGTTTGTAATTTTCATTCTCAGATCATCCTAGGACCAGATACTCCCCTCCCATTGACCCCTTTGCAGGTCAGTTACCTAGCTCCTTTATGGAACGACCTAGATCCCGTTGTACCCAGTCTGTTCTTTCCACCAAGAGTCTGACTGAATCAGATGTGTTGAGATTGGTAGATAAGCTCCTGGAGGTGATCAAGTTTACACCTATGTCCTCGGTTCCAGCTCCTTCCGGCAATGGAACCTTTCCTTCGACTCCAGCTAGTCTTCCTCCTCTGACCTCCACTGAGGACTGGAGATCCCAGCTCCAACTTTCCAGATGCCAACTGTTTCATTTCCAGCTAGGTCTTCATCTCTGGTGCCAAACCCCTACCCTGAGCTCTTTAGCTCTTTCTGAGCCAGAGACCTCTCTGGGTCATGGCTGCGTTGTCTGCTCTGAAGAGCAGGACTCTACTCCAGTTTTTTCGGAGCCATCCCTGCACCTTGGTGCTTCGGCATGTTTTAGCTTGACCTTGGTTTCTGCCTTGGGAGTAGTTTCTTCAGAGTGGGGGGGACCATGGTTCCAAGGCAGTCTTTGTCTGTTTCAGGCTTCCTTCCCTCTTTGGGGAGGGGGCAACTTTCCAGACCATGGAGAGAGGGCTCAGTCCACTGTGGGCATTCATTTGGCTCCATCCCAGGTGGAGCAGCTTCCACCCCCCTCATCCAGACCCTTAACCAGTTCCAACTCCTGGACAGCAAACACAGAAACTGGAGGTATCACCTATACAGGTTTTGTCCTCTTCTGACATCTCCCCAAATTGTCCCACTGAGGAGGTTCCTCAGAAGAGGAGGTGTAAGAGAAAACAGATTCCCCAGAGGAGTCCATTACAGAGGACACTGATTATGATGAAGGGGGGTTCCTATGGTCACCCCTTGAAGAAGTCTCCAAATCCTTAAGCAGAGGGGTGGCTGGACATCCCAAATGCCCTCTTCGGAGGAGTCATTGTACCTGTAGGCCTTTGGCACTTGTCCATGTATTTTTTGGGTTACTTCACCCGCTCACAAGCTCATTAAGTTGATCTCTCAATGGGCGTGGAAGGCTCCTGATGCCATAGAACCCATCCCCAAGAGACCAGACAAAATTCTTGCTGCACCTGAGGATCATCAGTTTTTGGGCAAAGCGATTGCCAGTAAATGCCATGGTGGTAGCAACGGCCACAAAAAGGAACTGGGAGAGGGAAAGTTCACTATCCGTTCTTCCAATCGAGTCTCAGGTGATGGATAGGTGTGGAAAGCAAGTTTACGCTTAATCGACCTTTGCTGGATTACAGTCTTTGGCACACTTCACCAGACTCCAAAGGGATCTTAAGGAGTTATCAAATACTCTGGCAGGAGCTGTATCTGACGAAGTCCAAGATAAAGTTGCTTCTCAGTTGGTCACCCTAGAGTCCATTTTGAATTTGTCTATGAGGCTCGTAGCACATGCAGCTGAAGGAATGAAAGAGCACCGGGATTGGACATAGCCATAAGGAGACATGACTAGATGCGCTTGTGCAAATTTGTGGAGCTATTCAACTCTTCTTTCGTCCATGCCCCCTTCGATCGATTGTACCTTTTTGGCCCTAAAGTTCAAGAAGCATTGTCCAGGTGTGAAAAGGATGGAAAGACCCTTCCTGCAGTGGGCGTACATTTTTCTACTTTTAAACAGACTTTTTATAGGAACCAGCGAAATGGGAAAATGTAGTTCAAAATGTCCCAAGGGCCTTTCCAGGGCACATGTGGCAGTTTCTCCCCCAGGGGCAGAGGGGTAATTTTATTGGAAGACGCCGTCCATATGGCAGAGGCGGTCCACAAAATCAGGGTTCCAGGGCTACTTTTCCTGGAAAACCCTATCAGCGCTCCTGAGACGAGGCCCGATTGCCTTCCTCTGGAGGGATTCAGGGGGCATTTATCACTGTACCAACACACCTGGCTTCAGTTAACTTCAGATGTTTGGGTGCAGAGAATTATAACCAGAGGCTGCACCATACCCTTTCTTCTGCCTGCCCACAATGGCCAAAAAATCCCCAATGTTCCACCTAGTCAGAGGAAGCCAGCAGTATTAGAAAATCGAAAACTGCTAGAAGAGACTCATCCAAGAGGTCCCACTAGACCAGATAGAATCTGGAGTTTACTCAGTATTCATTTTAGTGCTAAAAAGTATAGAGGAATGAGGTCCAATTTTGGATCTCAGGGTTTTGAACAAATCTGTTGAACAGAATTTCATATAGTCATGGTTCAGTCTGTTCTCCCATTTCTAGGGAAAGATGATTGGATGTGTTTGCTAGATCGCCAGGATGTGTATTACCACATAAAAATGGGCAAGTGCTTCAGGAGATTTCTTCACTTTTAGCTGGAAACCAGTCATCATCAGTTCAGAGCTCTGCCCTTTGGTCTCACCACAGCCCACAGGTTGTTCACCAAATGCATGGCAATAGTAGCAGCTCACTTGAGACTGCAAGGATTCTGGGTGTTTCTGGCTCATTACCACTCCCACCAGGCATCTTCTAGAACAAGCAAGAGACTACGTTTACCAGACCTCTGCCAACCTGGGGATTACAGTAAATTAAGAGAAATCAGAATTGACTAAAACTCGTACTTTAGAGCTCATAGGAGAGGTTCTAAATACCAGTACTTGCATAGTCTTCCTCCCTTATAAAAAATTGCAAAATATCAAGGCCCAAGTGCAAAAAATTGTCAGAAGCAGGAAAGTAGCCACATGACTAGTCCTACAAGCCTTTGGTTCGATGGCAGCGACCATATCTTTAGTTCCCCTAGCGAGATTTCACATGGGATTTCTACAGTGGCTTCTAGCATCTCAGTGATTTATAATGTATCAATCAGTGTTGTATCTGATTTTGATTACCAGCCATTGCAAGAAAGACCTGGATTGGTGGATTTAGTCAGAAGAAATTCTCTTGGGCCACCCCTTTATCCCTTGTCAACCCCAAGCTATAGTAACCATGGACGCCTTCCAGATGGGGTGTTGGAGGCATTATCTGGGGAAGACTATCCAAGGCACTTGGTCCCTCAGAGGCCAACTTGCATATTGATGTTCTAGAACTGAGGACAGTGCTTTTCACTTTGCAGGCCTTTCAGACTGCTCTCCCCTTGGGAATGATTGCGATTCAAACCGCGAATGTATCAGTGGTTTGGTACATCGACAAACAGGCAGGAACCAAGTCTTACCCCCTTTGTCGAGAAGCTCTCAGGCTTTGACAGTGGGCAACTTCTTCCCACTGTTTTCTGGTAGCAATGCAAATTCCAGGGGCTTCCAGTATGACAGCAGGCAAACTGAGCAGATGCATTCTCCTGCCTTATGAATGATCTCTCAATCCCAAAGTGACAGAAAAGGTTTTTCATCACTGGAGCCAACCTTGCTGTGACCTATTTGCATCTCCCCTAAACAAGTGAAGCAGCTACTTTGCCCTGGTCCCCGCTCCGGGGAATCCCTGAGAGATGCTCACCTGCACAGTTGGCCCTCCGGATTCTTGTATGCTTTTCCTCCATTCCCTTTAACTCCTTGATTTCTAAAGAAAGTGATCGGGTTGAAGCGCAAGGTAATTGTCATTGCTTCCTTCTGGCCTGGACAGATTTGGTTCCCCTTTATTTGGCCTTATCTGATTCAACGACCGTGGACTCTAGATCCAGATCTCCTATCCCATCCAGAGGGATTAGTTCACCCAAAGCTTCAAAACCTCAGGTTCACAGCTTGATTTCTCCAGTTCCATTGATTGGCAGGTATAATCATCAGTCCCCAGTTTCAGATTATTTTGGCCTCACATAAGCCTTCCACCAGAAAACTCTACAAAAGTAAATGGAAAAGATTTTCCTTCTGGGCTCCAGATAATAACATTGACCCCTTCTCCACTCCTATTGACAAAGTCTTAGAATTTTTAACATTGCTGTTTGAAACTGGAGCCTCTTTCTCTACTATCAAGGTTCAACTATTGGGTATTTCTAATTTTGATAATGGGTTCAAAAAATATTCATTGATTTCTCATAAACTTTGCAAAGCATTCTTGAAATGAGTCTTGATGCTAAAACCGCCTTATAAGGATCCATCTGCAGACTGGGACCTTAACTTAGTATTACAAACAATAGTGCATCCCCACTTTGAGCCTACTGCCAACTGCAACCCGAAATTGTTATCTTGGAAAACTGTATTTCTGGTAGAGATTTACTTCTGACAAAAGAATCTCAGAAATTCAAGCCTTGTCTTATAAACCACCATATCTGATTTTTCACAAAGGCAGGGTTTCCCTAAGAACTAACCCTTCCTTTTTACCAAAAGTGATGTCAAAAATTAATATCAGACAATCAATTTACCAGTATTCTTTCCCAGTTTTTCAAACAAAGGTGAATACTGCTTGCATTTATTAGATGTTCATAGACCATTATGCTTCTATTTTCATAGAACAAAAGACATAGGAACAATTAACCAATTGTTTATTTTTCAACTACCAAAATGGGTAAACCAGTTACCTTATCTAGATGATTAAAATATGGTATTGCCTTCATGTACCACAAGAGGAAAGGGGAATTGCCCAAGCTTGTTGAGGCCCACTCTACTAGAGCTATAGCTACTTCAGTAGTTTTTCATTCCAAGGCTTCCCTGGATGATATTTGTGCTGCAGCAGCATGGGCTACCCCTCATACCTTTATCACTCATTACTTTGGTATTGAGCTCATGAGAGTAATGATTAGAAACTATCAACACAAATTGAATAAACTTCTGGATGAACTAAAAATTTTAAATGACAAAATTATTGCGGACCTTACGCACACAATGCTAACTATTTTAGGGTTTTTAAGGATGGTGACTGTATCTGTGAAGCCATTCACAAAAGAAAGATAATCATAACGCAGAGGGATTTAGTCAAATACCAGGATGGGAAGGCCTCTCCTTGCCTAAGGAAGGACCTAGGGAGCAGTCATCAGCTTACTTTCATCACACACTGCCCCAGGACGGGGAGTTGAACAGTGTTGAATTAGGCACTGAACCCCTTTAGGGTACCCTCCTCTGAGATGCGTTGAGTGGGTAGCGAGGAAGTAAGAATCTAACTACCAAGCAGTGAACTGGGACACTTTCAATTTTCAAGGAAGTGGAAGGGAACACAGTTATGCCAACTGGTACAACTGGGACTAAATCCCATTGCTTTAACTTCTGACATTGATACTATCAAAGTTGCTTGCGGAGGCATAAAAACTACCTTCTGTAATTTAAATTTTTTAACTATGCTAATTTGAACTTTGATTGTACCTTTTTTTGAATTATTTATAAAGGTTTTCAGTTTATACATAGTTCACTAGTTCTTAGGTTTGTACTAGGCTAATGGCCCTGAAGCCTTTACAAGCCTAACCCATAGAAGTGCCCTGGCATTGTGCCGCCCGACATTAGTTCCCAGTGCCTCTATCAAGTAGAGCCACTGGAGTGATCCCATGGATGAACTTTCTGTTTCCCATCCACTCATTAAGATTTCTCTTGAAGAAGGCCAGTGAAGCTTCTAAAAGTTGTAGATGCACTGGTTGACAAAAATTGTTCTTCAGAAAGATCAGTCTTGGTTGTATAATTTATAATTGTGGTATGAATCAAATTGAATATAGTTTCAGGAGGAAAACTCTCTATTAATCCACCTCTCCACCCTGCTTTAACAATATTTGAAGAACCGGTACAGTCTAAATTCAGAAATTTACAGGATCATATGAGATGGAGAGGTTATTTGTCTGTTGAGGAAAGGTCATTATTAGTTTTTATCAAACTCTCTGTATCGAATTATGGTACTGGACAAAGGGAAAGGAGTGGTCTTTGTGGAGACTATAGATTATGAATCACGCATGTTTAGGATATTAAGAGATGATCAGAAGTATAATTTGGTATCTAGGAATGAAATTAACATCGATTATTCCAAGGTAGATTTTTTTCATTAATGACCACTTCTTCCAAGGTGGGATTGACAAGAAACTTTTGGGTTTTCTGATTGTGGATGAACTACATATCCCCTCTATCTTTGGTATGCCCAGTGTTCACAAGAGTAGATAACCCTCAACTTCATCCTATAGTGGCTAGGGCAGGATCTAAAACTGAACCTTTAGCTATTTTTTTTTTTTTTTTTTTTTATCAGAAGTTGAAATCTTATGTTTCGTCAGTTAAACATATATCAAAAGACTCTTGGGACTTCCTTAGGAATATTACAGCAGGCTTGTATGAAGAGAATTTGATATTTGTTACTGTAGACATTATTGATTTATTTACAAGTCTTCCCCATTTGGAAGGATTGTAATGGTTTCACAAAGTTTTACTTGAATGTGATTATTTGACTAATGTGGAAGTTAACCTATTGTTAGAATATATGAAATTAGTTTTAAAGAAAAATTTTATGTATTTTAATGGTGACTTACAAACAAGTTTTAAAGGGGTTGCCATGGGGACCTCTTGTGCCCCTTTGTTTTCTAATTTAGTACTTTACTATTGGGAGAAAAATGTTGTGTTGTCCTCTCATTTTACTTCACTTTTTCAGCATTATACATGATTTTTAGATGACATTTGCATATTTTGGAAGGGCACTGAGGACGATTTACATGAATTCTACCTATATGTTGAGAGTACAGTAAACTCTGTTAACCGGCACCCATGGGGATTGGTAGATGCAGGATAACTGTAGTTTCTGGTTTCTTGAGAGTTGGTATTAAAAATAGGTCTAATACTATACCCTATACTATTTGTTTGGTTCGACTTGTTCTCAGGTTGGGGAGAGAGGGAATTCTTCCTTTTTAAAACTCTAAAACACTCTAAAAACGTAAGGTATGTTTCTGTGGGGTAAAACAAAGTGCAACACATGAAAATTGTACTGTATTTCTTCATTTTTTTTCTGGTTGAGAGTTCTGGCTGCTTGAGTTCCGGTTAACCAAGAGTTTATTATACTACTTTTTTAAGGTTCACACATTTTCATTCTACTGAAAGTGTTTATTTAGATGTAACCATTTACAAGAATGTTGATAAAGGTAATTTTCAATCTAGGATTTTCCAGAAAGAAACCTTCACAAATTCGTGCCTACACTTTTTTTATTGAACATCCATTTTATCAGAAAAAGAGTATTGTAAAGGGGCAAGTGATTAGAGCTTCCAGAATGACTACTGATTTTGGTATAGTTACTCAAGAAATTAATTTTATTAAGCTGTTACTCTTGGAAAGGAGTTACCCTATTGATTTAATTGACCATTTGGTTCTTGAAGTTAAGGACCGTGATCAAGTTTTTTTTTCCTATACTTGGGATACAAGCAGTTGCAAAGGCTCCAAAAGCATTTGAGAATTTACACAATACTGCCTTTGTGTACACGTTTTGTTAGGATTCTAAAGAAATTGAAAAAAATATTAATACATTTTGGGGTGTGTTATCAATAACACCAAAAATAAAAAAACGTTGTTCCAGACACACTGGTGTTCATTAGGTAGAGGAGAAGGAATTTAAAGGAGATCCTAGAGAATCAAAATTTAGAAGGAACTACAGAGAAGTATAAAACAAAATTTGGGTCTTTTCCGTGTAGGTTCTGCAACCAGTGCCAGCACATGATGAATTCTTGCGAAGTTTATCTTGAGGCCAGTGGTGTCACTATTAAGTCTTCTGGACATTTTAATTGCAATAGGAAGTTGTGTATTTAGTGAAGTGCATTTGTTGCACTAGTTTTTATGTTGGCAAGGCAGAAAGTGTATGGCACAAGTGTATTTATGAACACATATATGATGTGACTCATTGTAAAGAAAGCAATGCACTTTACAAGCATTCCATTGGATGTCCTGCTAGCAAATATTTTTTTTTGTTTTGGAACAGGTACCCCACAATCCAAGAGGTGGGCCATGAGAAACTTGATTAGAATTTAGAGGTGCAATGGCAAATGAAGCTGGATGCTGGAACTCCCCCCCCCCTCCCCCAGCTTAAATGATAACATCTGTATTTCTAGTGTCTTGAACATTAGAGCAGCTAAACTTTAAAGGAATATGATTTAGTTATAGTACCATGATTCTTGTATTGTTAATTTTACATTGCTAACCATTGTATTTGATCAAAAAATGTTTTGTTTTAATAATACAGGTAATATGTATATGTATGTATGTGTGTGTGTGTATATATATATATATATATATATATAATATTTATTCATATATAGTTTACCTTCAAATTACTGAAATGCGGCTGTTTCATTAATAATTGGGACATGCAGACATGCATCGTCAGCAACACTGAAAATTTCATCCTGGATTTTTTTTTCCTGACTGCTGTCATAACTACCAAAAGAATGCTTAAGTAAGCTTTTACTGTCAGGGCCTATAAATTTATCTGACCTTTTATAAAGAGAATAAATTATTTATCACTAAACCTTTACTCTATGCCTTAACTACATCTGTTAGATGGATCATTTACTGTGTTGCGAGAATTCTAGGAATGCATAAAAATTATTAGCTGTTTGTATCCTTTTGTAAAAGTTAGATAATGGGAGTTTTGAAACAATGCCTTTCTCGAAGGTCTTTACTGCTGTGTTAATTTTTCTTTACAAATTTTGGCTAATTTGTCCAGAATTCCTAAAGCATATGCTACCAGAATTCTTGAAAGGTAAAGTAACCCACTTTATGCCTGCTGCAGTATTTTTTATTCAAAAATTTACTGTGATTGAAGTGGGTATAAAGACTGTCTTCCTGTTCTGTACTTTACTTTTGTTGTTTGCATATTACTGCTGAAAAGTATGCAGTTGTGGTGACATTTTTACTTGTGGCTTACAGGCCTATACCTTTTAATACAAATACTCTAGCCCGTCCAAGAAATCAGCCATCATTGTATTGCTCTATTGGCTATTACGTTTTCATCTTTACAAGTTGTGTTGCAGTGGAATTTGGCCCTGATTTGATAGCATGCTTCCCCTGTGCGCCATCTTCGTTCCATCTTCATAGCTTCACCTTTGTGTTTGTAGGTATTCATTGTTTGCTGCACTGTCTACAGTGATGGAAGGTAACATGGCACCACATTTACAGAAGATCACCACTCTCATGCTGCTGTCTCTGAAATCTGCTGAGGGAGTTAAGGTAAGTAAGTCTACATGGCTGGAGTGTTTCTTCTGCATTTTCCAGAATTTAGTGTGGAGTTTGTGTTTCTCACTTCTGTGCTCACACATACTAAACTGTGCAGGAATTGTGCTCTGCTTCAACCATTACCCGTTTAGTGCATTCAGCTAGCTTTTGTGGCTTGAAAAGCTAGTTTTTTCCACTGTAATGTAGATTGGAGTAGTGTTTCATGTCTTGGTGGCTTGTTTCATACTTTCTGAGAGGGAAGGAAGATAAGGCCTGTAACAGATAACATAATGGAATATCTTTTCCTGTTTTACACTTTAAGGGTGGCCATATAGGTAGCGCATCTTAACTGTCAGGTGAATTGTCTGGCAGAATATTTAGTTTTTTGTGTAATGGCATGCAAGTAAAATCCTTTATTTGCACACTTTTGGTGATTGATACTGTGATGGTGATTAGAAATTAAAATGTGATATTTTCCATATGTCATCTGTTCACAGAAATTGGTCCAATATTCAGTTTCCTTAGCAGCCCACCTTACAAAGTCCTTTAATCAAAAGTGATTGAACAGTGAACGCAGCCCTCAGAGCAGCTGTATTGAGCACACGTCATTTTTGATTTGAAGTCTCTGCAAGCTGCCGTCCATATTGATTACTTTTATATTGTATTATTGTTTGCACTTGTTACAGGAATCAATTCCAACTAGATTGGTAGCACAGAGCAATAAGCCACGGAGTGTGACCAATGATGATTAGTCCTTTGTGTACTGGACCTGCTGAGCAGGGGAGGATGGGAATGAGTGGCTGATGCCACTTTGCCTGTCCTTGTGGGAATGAGATGGTTGAGCTGGCTGCAATGGCAGTACTTAACTGGGTAGAGACAGATACAGCATGCAGTAGTAGGGTATTGTAGCTTGCCAAGCTGCATCCATGAGGCAACCTTCATGGGGCTTGGAAGGGAATATGCATGACCACAGGTAATGGTGCAGCCTGTTATCACATAAGCTGCTAAGGAGAGTTTAGGTCATAAATGGAAAAAGGCCTTTTGAATGCTTGGGTGAATGCTGCACCATCATTATCTCTGTCAGAGATTGAGAACGAATAGGTAGCAAGTGGTGTGGAGTAAATGGTAGTCAGACACGGATGCTTATAAAAAGGAAACAGAAAAATGTATTCTGTCAGGATAGGATGAGTATTTTTAAAACATTTTAACATAGTTAAGGTTAAAAATCAGAAAGATTACTTGAAGATGTAGTCAGAAGGCAATATCGCTGTCTTTCTGCTTTGTCATACTGGCTAGTGTTCTATGTTTGGACTCTTTTATTTTTCTGGCTTTGATTAGAGGAGTCACTAATATATTGTGTACTTAAGTTAGTGTTATGCCCCTGTTAAACCACCTGCTGTTGCTGAAAAAGCTGTGCTGTAGCCGGTTCTGAATAGTTTGTTGTACTGCTATCAATATTGCATTCCTGTTTGTGGTTTGTTTTTGTTTTGTTTTTTTTTTTGTCATTGCAAGACACTAAGATTCTCAGATTCAGGCAGAGTTTGATGATGTCCTCCTATACCGTCGATATCTGAGTAGAGGTACAACTGTTGTAAACTTTAAAGTCAAGGGTTGATTTGAAACACAAAGTTTGTTTACAGGTATCTTGGTATACTGTAATGATAGCAGTACAGGTTTAGCCTATGGAAAATAAACTTTTTTTTTTTTTAATCAAGAGCTTCTCTTTGGAAATTGTAACAGTATTGCTTGACTTGCTAGATTTTGAGCATACAGTGACATTAGAATGTTAAGTGCAGTTAGATGCTTTTTCTCATGAGAAGTCTGTTTCAGGTACCATTTTCATAAAATCTTGAGACTGGGCCTTCTGGCAAGAGGACAATTTCTTGTAGTAAAGAATTTTCAAATTTGATTATAGAAGATTAATTATAATGCTGCTGGAAGTGAGACCCAGTTTAAACAGTAAACTCTTGTTTATTTCTCTAAACAAATGTTCCTAACTATTGGAAAAGACTGTGATTCTGAATCAGATGGGAGTGGATTCCCTGTTTGATTGTAAAGGTGATTAAATTAACACAACAGAAGATTTCTTCTGAAAACTGTAAGAACAGCTTCAACTGAAGAGGGCTGTTAAGATACTGAGTGAGAATTATTTTACATTTTTTTTTTGAGTTAAGAATGGACTGTATTAGCAAAACACTGCCTAAAGCCTTGAGCTTTGTCACCAAGAGGTTTAGGAGTCTTGTCAAGGACGAGAGAGAGACAGTATTATAGCCAAATTGGTCTGTGGTCTCAGACTTTATTGGAAGAAGGTGACAGTGGTGGTCAGCAAGGAATAGGTGGCTGGGAGCATGTAGTAAAACATGTTGGCACCAGTGATTTTTCAGAAAAAAACAGTAGAGGTGGTAGGAGAGAGATACCAGGGTAGGAGGTTGGAGGTATGAACATACTAGTAACCATACACTTAATACCTATGAAAACTCTAATATATTAAAGCACATTTTAACATCATAACAAAAGTGTTCAGTACCAGTGCTGCTGCTGTTCAAATGTATCATCTAGGATTTAATGCTGACATGTTAGCACATATGTATTGGGATTCCAGGGCAGTAGACTTGTGTGACTGCTTTCTTTAGTTATATATTGACCAGGTTAGTCCCACTTGGATACTGACCTCTTTTTCAGGGGAGACATGAGGTGATGTTTATACTACTAGAGAATATTAGGTCATCCGGGAACTTGTCATACTCTTCAATAAGTGCCTTTGGACTTTTTACATCCACCTGTGCTACCACCAACTCAAGCAGATTGGACCTTAGTTTAACATCTCACCCGAAGGATTTTCCTGCCCTTTTTTTATTCCTAAACCAACAGGACTGAGTGAGAAGTAGTAAAATAACCCGCCAAACAAAACCACTTAAAAGCCAAGGTGAAGCGGAATAAATCCAATCTCATCTTAAGCGTCAACTTTTTAATTTACACTTTCGTTAAGAATGACTTCTTCATCCATTCATTAAATCACAACATTTTAAAGACCAGCTCACCTATATAAATAAATTTCCAATTAACAATCGTATAATTTAAAGCAGTAACATTCACAATGCAAAATATAACATGTTTATTATATAAAATTAAATTTCATGTTTAAAAAAAACTACACCATTAAAACACAAAATAATGTAAAAAAAATGCATAGTAATAGAAGCCTTAACTTTTAGTCTTACTGACTTTTAATATTTTTGTCCTTTAGGAAGCATTTCATATTTATAGCTTCGTTTAGTCCTGAAAACTTGTCTGCATTGTCTAACTTGCCATTCAGTTTTTACACTTTCTATTTTATTTTTATAACACCCTCCTCTCATGTATAAGGGGACGTGTTGTATAACAGAAAATAAAATGGTACGTTTAATCAGGGCATTATTCATATTGTTAAACCTAATAGCATAAAGGTGTTCTATGATTATTTTTTCTAAGCTATTTAGAATGTTTGGCAGCATGAACACAAGTCATATGTATATTACAGTAGATTTATAGGTGTATCTATCTGTAATCTGTATTGTATAACCTAAATTTTCCAAGGCAATGTAAGAACTAACATAAATAAACCTACATAAATTGCATGTCCCACAGGTATGTATTCCTTTGTTTTTATTAGTCAAAAGTGTCTATATTCTAGTATTGTCTCTTCGTAACATGTTTTTAAAGCAGTTGTTTCTTTTATATACAAAGGTTTTTTTCCCTATAACATTGAAAATATTGGAATTTCCTTCTAGTATCTTCCAATTTTTTGTAATAACATCTCTAATGATTTTGTAATCCATAGACATATCCAGCATTAATGTCTTGAATTATTTTGAATATGTCTGTCAATATCACATTCATTTCATAAATGGAAGTGGTGGTGTTGATGCTAGACATCTTTGGTTTGAATGACAAAACTCTCATTACTTATTTCTTCTGCTACTTTACATAGAAATTCACAGTTGTGGCGCCTCTGTACAAACATGAAACTTATATTTAACACTTATGTATTATTATCACTGTCTAGTGGTCATCCTGCAGGCCCTAGTAAATTGTCCTCTTGGGATGTTCTTCACAAATACAGGATGGCCACTTTTAAAATGGAAATACCCATTGGAGAAAGTTTTTTTTTCTATACACTTTGCTGTCAGTATTCTTTTTAGATAATTTCCAAGTCAAACTGACATCTAAAAAGTGAACTTCTAACCCAGCTTTACCTAAAGTAAATTGAAAAAAGTTGGAGAGGATATTTAGCTCTTCTACAAACCCTTGATATTCTGTCTCAGTAATATCCAAAAGTAAAAAGAGGTAATCCATAATCCTTTTGTAAAATTAGATTTTTTCCCCTAATAAGTACTGGTGGTTAGCACATTATTTTCCCATCACCCATGTATTAAGTTGGCAAATGCTGGGGGCAACTGTTGACCCCATTGCCACCCGTCTAACCTGATGTTCTTTGTGTTTCACTGTTGCAGTCATTACATATGGGTAATCTGCTGACAGGTTGCCCTCAGTCGGCCTGGTTAACAAAGTCTTGGGTCCTGCTTCGGTTGCTGTCCCTCCTTCCATGACGTCAGGTCGTCAGGGGTATAAAACATGCAGCCGACGCCATTACATCAATCTTTCTTGCCACGCAGTGCCCGAAGCAGAAGCAGTTCGCAAGTGCCGGTCAGCCGACTCCTGAAATTTTCGTTTTCGAGTTTCAGATCCGAAGTCTTCAACTAAAAAGCTAAGTACCCGGTTGGGGAAACTTTTTCTTGCTCCTTACCGATGTCAGTAAAAGTTAATAATTGCATTACTTGTGGGAAGCAAATACCTCATAAGGATTTTCATTTGTACTGTATTCCTTGCCTAGGCCCTGACCACAATGTACCTTGCTGTCAGTTTTGTGCTAAATTTAATCAACGCACTATCAAACGTCTGTACATTTTTGCTTCTACATATTTTGGCTCACACTTTAATTATCCAGAAATGTCGTCGGTTAGCAATCCAACTACTGGAATACCTAAAAAATGCAAAGAAAAAGACAGACCGGCCATTGAGGTCCAAAACTGCCGATAGCGCTTCTCCTAAGCCAGTCGCCAGTTTGCCACTACTCAGTGAGGTGCTTTTGCAGCCTCTGATACCCGCTACTTCTGATTACCAGGCCTGTACTGAGACCCATTCATTATGCCGCGAGATGCTTCAATTATGGAACCAGCGGCTGTCTCTACCTTAGATGGGTCCGGAGCCGCTGTGCAGGCACCGGCTTCTGATGGCGTTTTCAGGCCCTACAGATTTGTATATTAGATCGACATCATATTTAAAACTAAGGCCAAAATCTAGACCTATGCCTAAAAAACCAACACCTGGGCCACATGTGAAGGCCCCTATGCCTAAAAAACAAATGATCAAAATGGCTGAAGATTTAATTACTCTGATCAGGGGTAGGCAACCCCCCCCCCCCTTCTAAGAGGCCTAGGCAAGACATTGATTATGAAACGTCTGAACAGGATTATATTTCTTCTGACTCTTCTAATGAGCAGGAATTGTCTATACCTACTTATGAGGACTCTGATGCAGAAGATTCCATTCCTTCTGCTTCTCCCCCTGAGGATTTTTCTTTTGGGGAAACTTTACATACCTTAAAGGAACATTTCCACTGGGGAAAGTCAGGATTTCTCTGAATCTAAAAAGAGGCTTAGGGATTTTCTTCTTTTTCCTCAGCATAGGCCTTTGGCTGTACCTCCTGTTCTAGACATTGTTGATGATGATTTTTCAGAATCTAGTATGGCTCCTGATTCTTTGCCTCCTTGTAAGCCAGCCATATGCTACAGGGTTCCTGACTCCCACAAATTCCTTTTCAAAAATCCTATTGCAGATCCTGAAACCATTTCTCAGGGTCCCAAGGGCATTAAGGCTTCTACTGCTAAAAATCCTACACCTTCTGATAGTGTTTCCAGGGTGCTGGATAGATGGGGTAAGAAGGTTTACACTTCTGCAACCTTGGCAATCAGGGCTTTAAACTGTCAATTTCATATGCAAAAATATCAACAGCATATCATGGGACTGTTTAAACAGAAAACAATGTTAATTCTGACTGTGTGGAAAATAAAGATTTACAGGATTTATTGCATTCGGCTGAACAAGATGGAAAACATACTTTGCAATGTGGTTTTGATTCTTTGGAGGCCTCTTGCAGGGCTGCTGTAACTGGGTCTGTGCTAAGAAGACATGCTTGGCTCAAAGAGCAAAATCTGCCTGATCATGTTAAAGCAAATATGTTGGATGCTCCTTTACAACAGGAACGTCTCTTTGGTAATAAGGCTGAAGAAGTTTTAAAAAAGATGGAAGATAAAGCTAAATCTATGCAAACTGTAAAAGATTTCCTACAAATGCAACCTCCAAGATTTAGTAAGCACTGGCCTACTAAGAACTGGTCCTTTCCAGTTCCTTCGAGAGCCACTCAAGTCAAACCCAGACATTCCAAAGGCTCCAGGTTTCATTCACAAGGGACTTTTAGAACAAAGCAATGGGGTGCCTCCTCCAAATCTGGAAACAACAAGACACTTCCCTATGGTAAGCAGTCTCAATGACTTACCTTTACACTTACCAAGCACTTACCTTTTAAACACCCCTTTGGGGGGAAAACTGGCTCTTCATGCAAGAAACTGGCAACTTATAACCCCGGATAAATGGGTTTTAAGTATAGTATCCCAGCGATACAGATTTCATTTCCACACATTGCCAATTCCAAACGGATGGCCAGACCTGCCTCCAAATCAGTGGGCAGATGCCCAGAAACAAGTACTGTCCCTCATGAACATGGGGGCTATTCAACCAGTACCAGAAGAGGAAAAGGGACAAGGTTTCTATTCAATACTTTTCCTGGTACCCAGAAAAGACAAATTATGGCATCCAATTCTAGACTTATCTACTCTAAACACCTTTCTGGACATTCCCAAATTCAAGATGCTGACTCTTCACCAGTTACTTCCTATGCTAGGCAAAGATGCCTGGTTGGCAACTCTAGATTTAAGAGAGGCTTACCTGCATATCCCAATCAGGGAATCTTGCAGAAGATACCTCCGCTTCAAAGCAGGCTACTTGCATTACCAGTTCTCTGCACTGCCCTTTGGCTTATCTACTGCACCCAGGGTCTTTACAAAGTGCCTGGCTCCAGTAATTGCTTTTTGCAGACAAAGAAATATTCAAATATATCCATACCTGGACGATTGCCTAATAAAGGCAAAAAACCAGGACACTCTTCTAAACCATCTGGCGTTTATAAAAAGGGTTCTAACTTGTGTAGGGTACACTATAAACAAAAATAAATCACAACTGGTACCCTCTCAAAAAATTACATTCCTGGGTGCAAGCTTGAATACAACTGCCCAGATGGCTTTCCTTACGCCAGAGAAACATTTTCATTTGGAGACTTACTTCAAACAGGTGGCCACAAAAACCCTGCTTTCTGCAAGGCAAATACTGCAAGCCTTGGGGTTCATGGCCCCCTGCATTCTTCTAATTCCATATGCAAGACTGCATATGAGGAAACTTCAGTGGTACTTAAGTCTATGGAGTAAGCATCGTCACAGCCTGGAAACAATGATTCCTATCATACCTTGCCTACAACTGGAGTTCCTATGGTTGACAGAGGCCTGCCACCAAAACAAGGGACTGCCATTCACACCACCCCCTGCCGCCCAAACCCTAACTACAGACGCATCAGACTATGCTTGGGGGGCACATCTGGCAGGGAAGTGCATTCAGGGCAAATGGAGCCCAAATCAAATGCACCTTCATATCAATCAAAAAGAAATGCTAGATGTACAGAATGCACTGACAGCCTTCTAGGACTAGCTTCATCCAGGACAATTAATGATAGACGGGCAACACCACGGTTATGTGGTACATAAACAAGCAGGGGGGTACACACTCCTACCCGCTTTGCAGACTAGCCATGGCATTGTGGAACACGGCCTTGACCTATCGAGTACAAGCTCAGTTCCTCCCAGGAAAGCTGAATACTCTGGCAGACGAACTAAGCAGAAATCTCATGGACCCACACGAATGGAAACTGGAACCACGGATTTTCAACATGTTGACATGCAAATGGGGGAGTCCAGACATAGATCTTTTTGCCTCACCCTAGAACTATCAGTTGGACAAATTTTGCATAAGACCTCATCACAAAAAAGCCTGGAAAGTGGATGCTCTATCCTTCAGCTGGAAAACCCTATCAGTCTATGCTCCCCCCCCCCCCCTGCCTCTGCTCTCCAAAGTTCTACTAAAAGTCAAACAGGACAATCCAAAAATGATTTTGATTGCTCCAGACTGGCCTCGCTAACACTGGTACCCACTCCTGCGCAATGTGTCACACCTTCCACCGCGGCACCTCCCTCAGACACCTTACTTATTGTCTCAGTAGAACAACCAAAATCTGCACACTCAGCTCCAAACTTTGAATCTTGCATCGTGGCTAATTACCTAAATTCACCCTTGGCATCCTTCAGCAAACCTGTGATGGATGTCATTTTGGAGGCAAGAAGGCCTAGTACTAGAAAATTTTATGCTGACAAATGGAAAAGATTATGTGCCTGGAATCAATCACAAGGGATAAGCATAGCAGTGCCCAATATTCCTCAGATTTTACAATTCTTAACTGAGATGCTTCACAAGGGCCTGTCCTTTTCTTCCATAAAAATCCATGCCTCAGCCATTTCAGCTCATTACAACACAGAACCTCTCCTTTTCTCTCATACTCTGCTAAAGCAGTATCTCAGAGGAGCCAAAAACTTAAGACGACCAAGGAGAGCTCCAGCCCCTGCCTGGGACCTCAATTTTGTATTGGAAAAACTCACTCTCCCTCCTTTCAAGCCAGCTGCTACTGCAGACTTAATTTCTCTCTTGGAAAACAGCTTTCCTTTTAGCAGTCACTTCAGCTAGAAGGATTTCCGAATTACAGGCTCTTAGGCAGTGGAGCCTTTCATCATTTTTTATGCGGACAGGGTATCTCTCAAGACCAATCCATCCTTCTTGCCTAAGGTGGTATCCAGTGTGGCTCTTAATCAGACCATTCATTTGCCAACTTTCTTTCCCTATTCACAGAACAAGGGGGAGCAGATTCTGCATTCAGTATCAGTATATTTAATGCCATTCTGTTGTAGCTCAGAGCAGATCTGAGCATTGCCATTTAGATTCTTGGCATAGCTATAGAATGCCTTGTGTTGTCTTTGGAATCTTTGGCAATTTTATTTTTGTAACTACCTTTGGAGGATTTTATGAGGGATCTCAGCTTCTTACTGAGGCTGGTAAGGGAGTTTTCTGCATCCTGGGATTTTCCTCTTTTCTGCAACAGTTTCTTCCTTCTGTTCTATAGTTTGTTTACAGCAGGGGACCACCAGATTGGCTTCCTTTTTTTGGAGAAGAGCATCTTGGTTCTATTTGCGATTGCACGATTCATGCACAAGTGGATGTGCTCGTGCAGTGCCTTAGTGTAGGATTCTGCAGTCGAACTTTCAGATCCCATCTGCATGGGTGTCATGAAGTTTGTCACGTCTGACTTCAGTAGCATGAAGTTGGCTTTGGAGAAGTTTTTTAAGGTTTCCTTACTGGCGGGTGGGGGATGGATGTCGAGGGTGATTTGGTTATGGTCAGACCTGACCAATGAGGGGGTGACCACTGGTGTTGAGCATCTATCTCCCTTGTTGGTAATGACCAGGTCTAGGATATTGGAGCCCTTGGTGGGACAATGGATTAGTTGATCCAGGATGTTGGAATTTATGAATTCCAAGAACCGCTGCGAAAAGGAGTCTGTACCCGAGTAGTTTTGCAAGTTAATGGCAGGATAGTTGAAATCACCCAGTATTAGGGTGTTTAGTTGTATCTTAATATTTCCAGTATGTTTAGAAAGGTGTAGCGAGAATCTTGGGGCATGGTGGGGGGATCTGTAGCAAGCTACAATTTGGATTGCAGTCTTACCCAGTGTTAGTTGCACCTGGAGAATTTCAGATGCATAGTGTTGGGCAACTAGCCAGGAGGTGTGAATATCCGTGGTGAGTATGGACACTCCTCCACCTTTAGTGTTTCAGTCTTGGTTTTGTGGCCAAAATGTGTGGTAAGAGTTGTAGTCTGGTATTGCAGGGGTGCTCTCTGGAGCCTTGAACCAGGTCTCATTTACTGCACAGATATCGATGTTCTCCATTTTTAGGAGCGCCTCGAGAGAGTGCATTTTGAGGTTTAGACTTCTAGCATTGAGTAGCATTACCTTCAGATTTTGCATGCTTGTATCTGTTACAGTAGTAGTTTTATCCTTTGAACCTTGCCTAAAAAAGGCACTATAGGGGTAGCAAGAGCTTTAGCCAGTAACCTGAATCCCAGGGGTGACAGGTTATAGACAATCTCTGGCAAAGCATCGTGGTTTGTCTATCATGTCTTCCCAGGCAGACAGATACTGGATGCCCTTTGAATGACACCAGAAGCTTAGCCAATTGTTGAAGTCACTCATTTTGTCCTTATACTGTGGAATCATTCTGGGCGAAGGCAGGATACTAGTCAGGGCTAGGGTCATAGCTGCCTGGGCCGCATGATCCGAGAGCTCTTCCATGTCTCTTTTCATGTAGTCCAGGGAGGTACTTCTCAAGTTATTCACTCCAACATGGACAATGACAGAGTCGTATTTGTACTTGTTGTAGAGTGACTTGAGTGCATGCGTTATGTGGCAGATCCTGGCACCCGACAGGCAGATGACTGTCATTTTCTCCTTGTTCAGCCTGGTGAGTGGGACATCAGTGTGCCTGATTATAGCGTCAACTATGACTAAAGTGTTGGGTACATTGTCTTGCCTTAGGGGCTGTTGGGTGGCACACTGGTGTTGTGAGCTATGTCACTTTGGTTGTGACTGGTGTTTGTTTGCGTTTCAACTTCAAGGTCCTTGTTGCTTGGGCAGGTTAATGTTAAGGGCCTCTGCATATGTGGGTTTAGTGTTGCTATGTGTGGGTGTTGATGGTGTGGGTTTTGAAGGGCCAAGAGTTGCTTGAGGTGTAGTGCAGGTGTTAACCTTCTCTTGACTGTCTAGCACAATCTTGGCTGGAGAGAGCTTTGCTTCCAGTTTGGCTATGTAAGTGCATCTCTCGCAGGTTGTAGTGTTGGGTGGTAGGAGGAGAGGATTGTCTGTGTACATGAGGCAGTTGCCGCATTGCTCCAATATGCCCAGATTCACCAGGTGGACAAGAGAAATCACCAGAAGCTGACCATTGGACATGCCTGTCTAGGTGCTTTTTTTGTAAAGTATAAGAGCTGTTTTCCCTTACTTTTGCAAAGTACTTTGCAATTGTAGGCTGTTTAGTGCCTACGATTAATTTCTCATTGATAAGGAGAGTTGAGTGCTTGCATCAGTTTCAGGCTTTCTAGTGCTTTCCAGCAGGTTCTAGAGCAAGTGCTAGTCACAGGGGTTCAGATTTTAGTGCTACTACTAAGATACCAGCTAGTTCTAAGGGAAAATTTGAAGAGCACACTTTCTGGCACCTGGAATAGTTTAACTGTAGCCTCGCAGTGCTGCACGATGCGAAAAATGTGCAAAGACACGCGTTTTTAAGCCAGAAAGTTGAAAGGGATAGAAATCCGCCCAAAAAGGCTAATAAAATTACAATTTCAGAGCTGGAAACCACTCCTCTAGCGTTAGATAGGCAGTACAATGCTCACCACTCCCACTGGTAAGCAGTAGGACTTCCCTCTACCACAGCAAGGTCTGGATAGCTCTGAACACAGAAAATAAAGTCCTGAAACAAGCAAAGCCTGGGATATGGACTGGCTAGGAAAGGTGGGAAACGAGCAAACAGGATATTATTATTATTTTTTTGTTGATAAAACAGGCTTAATACAGTAAGTAAACACAGAAAAGGCGAACACACTTGAGTGTGTAGTCCTAAACAGTAAATGCAATTAAAACTCTAAAAAAATTAGCAATTTAATACTTTTTAAATGAAGCAAGGCAAGTGCACAACTGAAAAACCATTTGAGGTAGTAATACTGCAGAATAAGTAGCTAGTGTACATATACAGAGAAGTCTATATATACAGAAAAGCAGTGTATATATACACACAAACACTTCAGATGCAGTGCAACCTAGAGCACTTGAGTTGTAGCAATATTAAGGCAATTAGTTATAATAAATGCTCTAAAATATGCCCTATAGTTCCAAAATGTTTGAGAAGCACAGTCAGAACACAAGGAGATTCAGGCAATATTTTTTTTTGAAAGGGAAAAAGGAGAAACAGAAGGCCTTCTCAGATGTTCTCTCTGTATTAGGTAGAATGAGCTAATGACACTAGACTGGGAGGAGTGTCCCTGATCAGATTTACAGTAGGGGTTGGCAACTGCAAAGCCACCAAGTATAATAAGACCCGAACAGGGAGGGAGGGTGGTGCACAATATTAAAGCTATTAGCCTACACTCTTTAGATGGTAAACACTACAGAAAGCCACAAATTGAAAGTTTTTAAACAGATAAAGGAGCAAAGAGAGACTACAGAATGCTTTTAACTGCAAACAAATCAGTTACCCATGCAGATTAGTTAATAGCAATAAAATGCACTAAAAACTATGCAGCAGGCAATAAAAAGTGCTATATATAAATTGCTAGAGACAATAATCTGGTTTTTACCTCACTATCTGTTTTACGCTACAGGTACTCTCTTCAGCTATCGGGTGTTTTTTCATTATATTTTATTTTAGAGACAATAATCAGTATAAATAATCCAAAAAAACAGTATACTTGTATATCTCAGATCAGAGTTGTAGTCAACGGCCCTCCTCCACTCTGCTCAGTGTGTATAGATAGTCATCCTCTCAAAGTTAGGGCTTAAATGCCAGAAGATACAACCTTAGACAACTTTTTTTTTAAGAAAAAGCACAAAAGAACCAGCCCTCACTAGCCAGCAGGTAGATAGACCTGAAGGTGTGTACAGAACTCCAAGTTGCTGCTTCCAAAATATCCTTGGTAGGTACTCCCCTGAGATAGGCAGTTGAAGTGGCTGTTGCCCTTGTGGAGTGAGATCTAATGCTGCTAGGTACAGATTTTCCATGGTATGTGTAGCAGAAACGTATACAATGTCCTATTCATTTTGAAATAGTCTGTTTTGAAATGGCTTTTCCCTGTGCTCCTGCAGCATAATGCTACAAATAGTTGTTCAGATTTTCTGAAAGCTTTGGTTTTGTCCAAGTAGAAGCGTAACTGCCTGTGAATGTCCAAAGAGTGCAGTAGTCTCTCCCCTTTATTCTGTGGTTTAGGATAAAAAGTTGGCAGGTGAATAGTTTGGTTTAGAACCACACTGGATACCACCTTTGGCATAAAAGTAGGGTTAGTTCTTAAAGACACCCTGTCCTGGTGGAAAATGAGGAAAGGTTCCACTGCCATTAGTGCCTGTAATTCTGAAACTCTTCATGCTGATGTTATTGCCAGGAGCAGAGCAGTTTTCCAAGAGATGTATTTTAATTCTGCTGTGTTGGCTGGCTCAAAAGGATGTAAAGTTAGCTTTTCCAAAACAAAGTTCAGGTCCCAAGTTGGAGTAGGTGCTCTACGGGGCGGTTTTATGTTTTTAGCCCCTCTGAGGTACTGTTTTAACAGAGGATTAGAGAAAATTGATGGATCAGTGTTGTAATGAGCAGAGATGGCAGAGGTGTGGATCTTGATGGATGAGAAGGAGAGTCCTTTGTCCAGCATCTCAGTTAAGTATTGTAGTATCTGAGGAATGTTTGGGACAAGAAGGGTCAAGGCTGTGAGCTTGGTTCCAGGCACAGAATCTCTTCCATTTATCTGAATAGGCTTTCCTGGTACTAGGCCTTCTGGCCTCCAGAATGACATCCATAACAGCTTTGGAGAGAGGCATTGCTTGCTTGACTAAGGAATCTTCCATGCAGCTAGGTTTAAGGTCTTTAGCTGGCTCTGTAGTATTTGTTTGTAGTGCTGAGTCAGCAGATGTGGGATTTGAGGCAAAATCCAGGGTGGTTCTTGTGCTAAGCTCCTTAAGATTGGGTATCAGTGCTGGCGTGGCCAGTCTGGTGCAGTCAGGATCATCTTTGGCTCTTCCTGCCTGGCTTTTATGAGTACCTTTGGCAGGAGAGGTAGTGGTGGGAAAGCGTATACTTGTAGGTTCTCCCAGCTGAATTGAGAGGGCATCCACTTTCCATGCTTGTGGATGGTAACTCCTTGTACAGAATTTTTGTAGCTGGCAGTTTATTGGGGATGCAAACAGATCTATGTCCGGGTTCCACCATTTCTGTGTTATCATTCTGAATATTTGTGGATTCAACTCCCATTCGTGGGGATCCATGATGTTTCTGCTCAAGTCGTCTGCCAGTGTGTTTTTGTCTCCTGGCAGGAATTGTGCTTGCAGATGAACTTGAAGGTTTATAGCTGTGTTCCACAAGGTCATAGGTTGTCTGCATAGGGTGTAGGAGTGAGTGCCCCCTTGCTTGTTTATGTACCACATAAGTGTGGTGTTGTCTGTCTTTAGTAGTAGTTGTCCTGGATGCAGCAGGTCCTTGAAAGCTATAAGCACATTTTGTACAGCTAGCATCTCTCTCTGATTGATGTGAAGATGCCTTTGTTCTGCCGGCCACATGCCCTGAACACATTTGCCTGCCATGTGTGCTCCCCAGACGTAATCCGATGCATCTGTTGTCAGTGTTTGCCTGGCTGTGGGTTGTGTAAAAGGCTGACCCTTGTTGAGGTGACAAGCTTGAGCCCACCATTGAAACGCCTGTTGAAGGCAAGGGATTAGTGGTATAACTGTTTCCAAACATTGACAGTGTTGAGACCATACATTCTTTAGGTACCATTGTAGTTTCCTTATATGCAGTCTGGCATATGGAATTAGTAGTATGCAAGATGCCATGTAACCCAAGGCCTGCAGAATTTTTCTTGCAGGGAATTGGGTCTTTGTTGCCATCAATTGAAAGTATTGAGTCAGTTGTCCTTGTTTGTCTGGCGTGAGAAATGCCATCTGGGCCGTTCTGTTCAAGCTGGCACCCAGGAATATAATCTCTTGTGAAGGCACTAGTTTTGATTTATTTTCGTTTACTGTGTACCCCAGGCAACTTAATTACTTTTTTACAAACGCCAGATGCTTTAGAAGAATGTCCTTGCTCTCTGCTTGTATCAGGCAGTCATCCAGGTATGGGTAAATTTGAATTCCTTTCTGTCTGCAAAATGCAATTACTGGTGCCAAGCACTTTGTGAAGACCCTGGGCGCAGTATATAAGCCAAAGGGCAGTGCAGAGAATTGGTAGTGCATTGAACCCGCTATGAATCTGAGGTATCTTCTGCAGTTTTGTCTGATAGGGACATGCAGGTATGTCTCTTTGAGGTCCAAAGTCACGAGCCAAGCTTTCTTGCCCAGCATGGGCAGAAGCTGCTGTAATGTCAACATTTTGAATTTCGGAACATCCAGGTAAGTGTTTAGAGATGAAAGATCCAGAATGGGCCTCCAGGCTTTGTCCTTTCTGGTGACCGGAAAGAGTCTTGAGTAAAATCCTTGTCCTTGCTCCTGTGATGGTACCTTTTGAATAGCTCTCATATCCATGAGTGCTGTAATTTGTTTTTGAGCCTCTGTCCATTGATCTGATGGCAGATTTTGGCATTCCTTTTAACCTTGGCAGAGTGTGAAAGTGGAGCCTGTAACCTTGAAATACAATGTTGGGAACCCATTTGTATTTGGTGATCATTTGCCAGTTGTGGTAGATGAGTGCCAGTTTTCCTCCCAAGGGGGCTGCCAAGAAGGATTTGTTTGGCAGCTGTAGGGGGAAGTCTTTGGAGCTGTTTTTTATATAGTTGGTGCCTGTCTTCCCCTTCTTCCTGGCCTGATGGCAACCCATTGTCGAGGCCTGTAAGTACCTTGTGTTTGACCTTTACCTCTTGGACGTCTGTATCTTCCCCTTTGAGGTCTGCCTGTAATTGGAAAGGACCAATTCTTAGTTGGCCAGTTTCTGCTAAATCTAAGAGGCTGAACCTGTAAGAAATCCTTCACCGTTTGCATAGATTTTGCCTTATCCTCCATTTTCTTTAGTACCTCTTCTGCCTTAATTCCAAATAACACATCCTGCTGCAAAGGTGCATCCAATAATTTTGCTTTAATATGATCTGGTAACGTATGTTCTTTTAACCAAGCATGTCTTCTAATGACAGAGCCTGTAACCGCTGCTCTGCAGAAGGCCTCTAGAGAATCAAAACCACATTGAAAAGTATGCATCTGAAGTAGGAGATTCATTTGTCTGCAACCTGTGGGTTATGGATCCGATATCGGATCCGAACCGGCATGGTTTTCCAGCTATGGATCCAAGCTCTCAGCTCCTCCCCTCACCCATAATGCCCTGCTCTACCCTCATGACCTCAGATCTCGTTTGCTGCGCATGGTGACTGGATTTGTTTCTCAAGCTCTCAAGCTAAGTGCTAGTTTTACTGTTAAATTTCAGAATTTTGAAGTTTTTATTGATTTTTTGTGTGAAAGTGTAGGTTTCCCCTTTGATATTTTTACTTTTTAGAGTTAATCTAAAAGTTATATCCCTCCCCTCGCTGTTGGCGTAGTGTGTGTGTGTTGGGCCTGTGTGTGTATATTGGTTGTTTAGTTACTTTTAGTTTGGTAACTACTTTGTTAGATTGGGATGGCAGACCAACCCAAATCTATATTTTCTAAATGCTCCGAGTGTGGCCATAAGCTTTCCCAGCTGATGGCCACACTGTGTGTTAGATGCCTGGGGGTTGAACACCTCACATCTGGATGTTCCATTTGTGCAGGGTTCAACTCCAGGGCTTTGAAGGAGCGGAGGTCCAAGCTTGTTTTGGCGGGCCTTTTACCGCCGGACTCGGCTCCGACCTCCGCTCCTTCGGGAGTAACCGTGCCTACGGTTATTCCCTCTGCGGCACCCCCTCCTCCTCCTGGGACTCAACCTCCCGTTTCTGGTTCGGAGGAGAAGGATGCTAAGAAAAGGGACCGGAGGGAGAAGCACCATAAGCGGCGGCCGAGACCTCTGTTTCGCCCCGCCAGCCTGGCTTCTCCTCCGGCTCCGTTGTCGGCTCCATTGTCGGCTCGGTCTCCTCCTTCTCGGCTCCGGTCTCCAGTGTGTTTTTCACCGGGACCTGAGGAGGAGGAGACCCGATCTCCGTCGAGGCTATCGAGGAGGCACTCCAGGCCTACCTCGGTAGCCTCGCCGAGATCCACGATAGCTCGGATGCTGATCTGGACCGGATGATGAGAAGGTTCATCCAGGCCCAGATGCAGATGGGAGTGCTCTTGCCTCCCCCCCCTCTGGGGGGGAGCTCAACCCCCTTTTTCAAACTGATTGCTCCTTCTCCGACCCGCTATCCGGGTTCGGAGCAGCTGGAGCCGAGCAGCCGAGCCGGGGGTGGGTCGGCGCCGATAGTACTTTGTACCGGATCCGACCCTGCCCTCGAGTGCATCGGATCCGACCTCTCGGAGCCTGGATCCGAGCCTCGGATCCGGGGATCAGTGCTCGCGGCGCCGTCTGTGTCGGAGCGCACTGTCCTTCGGATCCGGCGCCGGCCGGCTCCGATCCACTCTTCGGATCCAAGGGGAGCCGATTGTCGGATCCTTTGGCGAGGTCAGCCCCTTCGGCGTTTGATGTAGTGGAGAGGGCCCTGTTGAGGGTCTCTGGACCCCGGCACTTGTTTCGCTCCGTCCCGCTCCCTCTGCACTGGGCCAGGCTTCCACCATCCGCCCTTGGGACAGCCCGCTTGTGCCCCAAGTTGCTCCAATGGAACAAGTTGCTGCTTGCGAGGAGTCCTCTGACAGCCCCCAGAGGATGTCCCTCGCAAGCATACGTGCAAAAGGAGGCACATTGACTCCCCCGAGTCTCTCACGGAAGACACGGACTTGGAGGAAGGGGAAGGCTCCCCACGGTCACCCCCCGAGGATGTCTCATTTGGAGACATCATGGAAATGCTCCGTATAAGGGGGGGTGGTCTGCCCCCAAGTCTTCCTCGGACGAGTCCGTGTTCTTGGAGGCATTTGAAGTGGGCCCGTCTACCTCTTGGGTGTCCCCTCCAGCCAACCCCCTGGTGGACCTCATTACCACCAGGGTGTGGAAGGAACCGGACACCGTGGAGCCAATTCCTAAGAGGCCAGATAGGATCCTCAGCCCACCGTCCGACCGTGCCCATTGGAGTAAGGGGCCTCCGGTAGATGCCATGTTGACGGCGGCGGCCACCAAGAGGGAACTTGCTCAGGAGAGTCCCTCAGTCCATCCCCCGAGCAAAGAGTCTCGGATGATGGACCGCTTGGGGAAGCGGATGTTTAGTTCAGCGTCCTTCTCGGTAAGGGCGCTGAACTACCTGGCACACGTCATTAGGATGCAGCGAGATCTCATTAAAGAATACGCTGCATCTCCCCCAGAGTCCATGTCGGAGGAGGACAGGGTGCTGCACTCCACCCGCATGGCCACTCTTAGGTCAGTTACTAATACCTCTATGTGGCTACTCTCCCACGCTACGGAAGGCGCCGCTAGAGCCGCAGGGGCAGGCCTAGTCACTAGACGTCAGTTCTGGCTCCGTCACTGCGATTTTTCTGAGCCCTTCAAAGCGTCATTTGACGCCTTTGATGGTTCTGCTCTCTTTGGCAAAACCGTTCGCGAAACGTTGACCCAGAGTGAGAAGGACGGGAAGACGCTGTCTGCCGTCAGAATCTGCTTCTCTGCACCCCAGAGGCCCTACTCTAGGAACCAAAAGGGTCAGAAGAAGATGTGGTTCCGGAAGTCGCAGCAGTCCCAGCCTGCTCCGGACAACCAGTCCTTCTGTGGCAGAGGAGGACAGGGAGGACACCGCCCAAGAGGCAGAGGGGCTCCCAGAAACTTCGGGTCCAGGGAACCTTTCTCTGAACGGCCCGCAGCAACCCTGAGGGTTGCCCGGCTGCTCCACTCTGGAGGCAGTCGGGGACGTTGGGCACCTAACGGCATGGGAGTCCATAACATCAGACCGCTGGGTTCTCCAAATCATATCCAGAGGATATCGCATCCCCTTTCTTCACTTTCCAAAGTTGAAGTCCCTCCCAGACGTTCCACCCGGTCAACGGGAGGCCGCTTTGGCAGAAATTGGCCATCTGCTAAAGAAAAGAGCCATCCAGCCCGTCCCCCAGACCAGATCGGATCAGGGTTCTACTCCAGGTTCTTTTAGTGCCAAAGAAGACGGGGAACTAAGACCAATTCTAGACCTTTCTCTCTTGAATCTGGCAGTCCCCAAAGAAAAATTCGAATGGTCACTCTGCAATCTATTCTCCCCTTCTGGGAGAAAATCACTGGATGTGCTCGATAGACCTCAAAGGCGTACTACCACATCCTGATGGACAGGCGCTCCAGGAGGTTCCTCCGCTTCGGCTGGGAGCCAGTCACTACCAGTTCGGGTCCTTCCCTTTGGTCTCACCACAGCCCCAGGGTGTTCACCAAAGTATTAGCAGTGGTAGCAGCCCACCTGAGGCTTCAGGGGTGCAGGTCTTTCCCTACCTGGACGACTGGCTTCTTACCCCCAACAAGGCATCTACTATTATTGGCGAGACTCCTTTCTCCATCTTGCTCCCTTTCTGGGCATTACAATAAATACAAAGAAATCCAACCTGGCCACACAGCTCTTAGATTTTATAGGGGCCAGGCTAGACACAAGGAGTTTACGAGCCTTCCTCACTGCGGACAGAGTTCAAAATCTGCAGCTCCAGGTGCGGGCCATTCTCCACTCAAGTTCTGTTCCGGCGGAGTTGGTCCTGAGGGCTCTAGGGTCCATGGCGTCTGCTATAGCACTTCTCCCTCTTGCCAGGCTCAATATGCGCATCCTACAGTGGACTCTCCTAGTACAGTGGTCATACCTTGCTCTCCCTATGCATCATCCCATTGCGATCAGCAAGGCTTGCAAGAGGTCCCTCCTGTGGTGGCTTCACTCCCAGATCTCCACGGGGGCCGCCCATTTTGTGCTTCTCCCCCTCTCGCCACGGTGACCACGGATGCCTCCCGCCTCGGGTGGGGGGGGGCATTTTGCAGGCCGGACCGTCCAAGGCACGTGGAACGATTCAGAGACCTTACTGCATATCAGCGTTCTAGAGATGAGAGCAGTGCTCTTAGCGTTGCTAGCACTTCAGGACTTTCTTCCCTTGGGAACAATTGCGATTCAATCGGACAACATGTCTGTGGTCTGGTACATCAACAAGCAAGGGGGAACAAGGTCTTACCCCCTTTGTCGAGAAGCCATGAGAGTTTGGGAATGGGCAATCTCCACCAACCGCTTTCTAATAGCAACGCACATTCCGGGTCGGTCCAACATCCTGGCGGACAAGCTTAGTCGCACCATTCTGACCCCTTACGAGTGGTCTCTCAATTTTCAAGTAGCGGAACGCATATTCGCACGGTGGGGAACTCCTTCATGCGATCTTTTGCCTCCCTCAAACACCAAGTGCGACAGTTTTTTCGCTCTGATACCTCCTCCAGGAGGTTCCCCAAGAGACGCTCTGGTGCATGCTTGGCCACCCGGTCTTCTGTATGCTTATCCACCTTTGCCTCTGATGCTCCAAGTTCTTCAGAAAGCCTCTTGGGTGGGTTGCAGAATGATTCTCATTGCTCCGTTTTGGCCTCGACAGATCTGTTTCCCCTTTCTAAGGTCTCACTCGGTGAATCCTCCTTGGATTCTAGATCCCATTCCGGATCTGATATCCCATCCATCCTGCATACCTCCTCCGAATCTGGACAACCTGAAGCTGACCGCTTGGCTGCTCCAGTTCCACTCTTGATCAGGACTCCCGGTATTTCGTCACTTGTTAAAGCAATTCTGGTGGCAGCTCATAAACCGTCCACTAGGAAGGTCTACCGCAGCAAGTGGAAACAGTTTTCTTTGTGGCGGAGCGGCAAGGCCTGAATCCTTCAAGGTTCCTCTCCCTTAGTGCTTGACTTTCTAACCACTCTTTTAACGATGGTGCCAGCAGTTCCACAGTCAAAGTACAACTGGCGGCAATTTCCCATTATCACATGGGCCATGACTAATCCTCTTATGTCAGCCAAATTGTGTAAAAGTTTCCTTAAAGGTACTTTTCTTCTCAGGCCCCCTGTAAAACAAGCGGTTCCTCCTTGGGACCTCTCTTTGGTTCTCCAGGCCTTGACCGCCCCTTCGAACCAGCGGCTACGGTGGATCTCAAATTCTTGTCTTACAAGACAGCCTTTTGGTAGCCATTACATCGGCCAAGAGAGTTTCAGAGCTTCAAGCATTATCAGCTAAACCTCCTTACTTGGTATTTCATCCGGACCGTGTCTACCTCAGGACCAACCCGTCCTTTCTTCCTAAAGTTGCTTCTGAAGCAAACATTAATCAGTCCATTAACCTCCCTGTTTTCTTCCCTAAATATGAAAACAAAGGTGAATATAAGCTTCACTCATTAGATGTCCACAGGCAACTTAGATTTTATCTAAACAGGACGGCTGGTCATAGGCAATCCGACCAGTTGTTTATTTCCTTTGCAAAATTTAATTTGGGCAAGCCAATTTCTAAAGTTTCTCTGTCTCGCTGGATTTCACAGTGCATCTTATTGGCTTATCAAGCTTCAGGAAGGCCCGCACCGGAGGGTGTTCATGCCCATTCAACCCGGTCAGTATCTACCTCGGCAGCCTTCAAGGCTAGGATTCCTCTAGATGATATTTGTGCAGCAGCCACGTGGGCTTCATCTCATACTTTTATCTCCCACTATAAGTTGGATCTTGCATCTAGGGGTAGATGGTAGGGGTAGACAAGGTGGATGTTGTTTCTAGAGGAAGAGCATCCTTTGGCTCAGCGGTGCTCCGGAATATCCTTCCATGATGGCCGCCCAAGATTCAGGTAGCTGGGGACTCTGTCCCACAGGTTGCAGACAAATGAATCTCCTACTTCAGATTTAGAAGTTATGTACTCACCATAACGTTCCATCTGAGTAGGTGTATTCATTTGTCTGCAACCATCCCGCCCTCCTATCCCCCTGGCCTTTCAGTTTCCTGCATATTATCTGTTACCCTTTTCAGGGTGGTGTTGCTGTTGGCAAACTCGATCTGAGGTCATGAGGGTAGAGCAGGGCATTATGGGTGAGGGGAGGAGCTGAGAGCTTGGATCCATAGCTGGAAAACCATGCCGGTTCGGATCCGATATCGGATCCATAACCCACAGGTTGCAGACAAATGAATACACCTACTCAGATGGAACGTTATGGTGAGTACATAACTTCTAATTTCCTACTTGTTCAGCTGCATGCAATAAATCCTGCATTTCTTTAAAATTAGGAGGATCTGATTCTGGAAGCATTTTTTGTTTTAACTGAGACAGTAAAAATTGCTGATATTTTAGCATGTGAAAGTGGCAATTTAAGGCTCTCATTGCTAAAGTTGCAGACGTATATACTTTCTTTCCCCATCTGTCTAATGCTCTGGAATCTCTGTCAGAGGGAACTGGATTCTTGGCTGATGAGGCCTTAACTCCTTTGGGTCCCTGAGAAATAGTTTCAGGGTCAGCTACAGGGCTTTTATACAGAAATTTATGTGAGTCAGGGACTCTGTAGTATCTATCAGGTTTAACAGGGGCTGGAGGTAAGGAATCAGGATTTAAGATGGATTCAGTATACACATCATCCACAATATCTAACACTGGTGGAATAGCAAGGGGTCTGTGTTGAGGTAATAAAAGGAAGTTTCTGAGCCTTTTCTTGGATTCTGAATATTCCTGGCCTTCCCACTGGAAATGCTCCCTCATGGTATGTAGGGTTTCCCCAAAGGAGTAGTCCTCAGGTGGTGAGGCTGATGGAATAGATTCCTCAGCATCAGAATTGTCATAAGGGGGTAAGGAGTATCCTAGGTCTGAGGATGAATCAGAAGAGATGGACACCTGGTCGGTGTAGGCCTTTTATCAGGAGGGGGATGGGACCCCCTGATCAGAGTGATTAGGTCTTCGGCCATTTTGATTTCGGCATTTGTTTCTTAGGCATGGAGGCCTGTCCTGGAGAATGCTGTATTTGTTTCTTTGTCTTTAAAGGAGGCTTAGACTTAGCTGAGGGTTTAATGCTTAGCTGAGTAGGTCTGAAGACACCCTCTGTAGCTGTGGTTTGCCCAGCTACTCCGGATCCCTCTGAAAGGATAGTCTCGGTAGGCTGAAGAACTTGTGCATCCGAAGGCCCAGCCATCTCCACGTGGGAATCAGAGGCGCCTTGTGGCTCTACAGAAGCGGTCGTCAGGGGCTGCGAAGGCGCCTCTCTGATAACCGGCGACTGGCCTAGAAGAGGCTTCGTCGTCAGTTTTGGGCCTCTGATGCCTATGCTTGTCTTTGCGCTTTTTGTGTATTCCGGTCGTCGGAAGTTCCGACGGCATGGTATAATTGAATTTTCTATCAAAAAAATGTCGGGCAAAATCAAACCGACGCTTAATAGTGCTCTTGTTAAACCTAGCGCAAAACCGACAACCAGTGACGTCGTGGTCAGGGCCTAGGCATGGGATACAATAGGAATGGAAATCCTTATGAGGTATTTGCTTCCCACAAGAAATACAGTTATTAACTTTTACTGACATCGGTCTGAGGCAAGAAAAAGTTTCCCCAACGGGGTACTTAGCTTTGTCGAAGACTTCGGTTCTGGATTCGGAATGAAAATCTTAGGAGACGGCCGACCGGCACTTGAGAACTGCTTTTGCTTAGGGCACCGTGCGGCAAGAAAGACTGAAGAAAATGGTGTCGGCTGCATCTTATATACCCTTGTCGCACTGACGTCAGGGAGGAGACGACAACAGCCGACGCCGGACCAAGACTTTGGAACTCAGGCTGACTGGGGAACCGCCTTAACGGCAGGATAACCCAAGTGTAATGACTGCAGCAGTGTAACACGATGAACATCAAGGTTTTCCATGACAAATACTTGAGGTCGCAAGAAGAGGCTGGTTCGAAAGGTGACATTGTCAGAGCTTGTAGAACTAATGATAAATCCCATGGTTGAATAGGTTCTCTAAAAGGTGGCTTCAGATGATTCACACCTTTTATGAAGGTCTTGCACAATTTATGGGACATGAGAGGAATCTTGGACACCCTCATGAAAATTAGAAATTGCAGCCAAATGAACTCTAATGGTAGAGGCCGATAGACCCGATTGAAACAGGTCGGCCAGATAATCTAGTATCGACACTGGTGCTGAAAAGGGGTCTACTTGTTTATCTTTCAGCCAACAGGTAAATCTTTTCCATTTGCTCAGATAAGTAATTCTAGTGGAAGATTTATGAGAAGCAATGAGAATATCACGTACTGGTAAAGAAAGATCATTCTGCCTGGCAATCAAGGGAATTGGAGTAGCCAAGCTGTGAGCTTCAGGCTGTTCAAGCTGGGATGAATCAGGTTCTGCGGGTGTGAGATCAACTCTGGGGTTTCATGGAAAATCCATGGTCAGTCTAGTAGGTGAGGCCAAAGGAAGGGGAACCAAATCTGTTTAGGCCAATATGGTGCTATGAGGATCACCTTGCTCTTCAACCGACGGGCTTTCTTCAGAAACTGGGGAATGAGAGGAAAGGGTGGAAATGCGTAAAGAAGATCCGAGGGCCAGTCGTGGACTAGAGCGTCCCTGGGTGACTGTCCCCGGAGGGGGAATCTGGGCAAAGTAGTTGCTGCATTTGTAGTTGGTCGGAGATGCAAAGAGGTCACAGCAAGGACGGCCCCAGCGGTGGAAGATCTCCACCGCTATCAAGGGATTCAGGGACCACTTGTGAGGTTGAAGAATGCACCTGCTGAGTCTGTCTGCTCTCAAGTTGGAACTCCTGGGAATGTGCGTTGCTAGAAGAAAACGGTTGGTAGCCATTGTCCATTGCCATATCCTCATGGCCTCTCGACAAAGGTGGTAAGATTTGGTTCCACCTTGCATGTTGATGTACCAGACCACCGCCATGTTGTCTGATTGAAACGCAATTATCCCAGATGGCAGCAGGGGATGGAATGCTTGCAATGCCAGAAGCACCGCCCTCAGCTCTAGAACATTTATATGCAGATGGGCTTCCAGTTCGGACCAAGTGCCTTGGACTGTCTGTCCCTGACATAGCCCCGCCCACCCCATTAGGGAGGCGTCTGTGGTCATTTTGGCCTTGGGTTGCTGGTGGGGGAGAAGGAGCGAGACCATTGTGAGAGACTGTGCGTCATCCACCAATTTAAATCCTGTTTGCACCTGCGTTACTCGAATCATGGCTGAAAGAGGATGCTGAAAAGGATACCATTGGGTGAGCAGTAGCCATTGTAGAAGCCTCATGTGAAACCTGGCCAGGGGAACAAAGGTGATGGAGGCTGCCATGGAACACAACAGCTGAAGAACCGAGTGAGCCGTGATTTTTCCTTTGAAAGGATTGGAATTGGTTGTTGCTTTATCTTTAGCGTTCTGTGCTCTGGAATAGCAGCTCTGCAGTTTTTTGTGTCCAAGATAAAATTGCACAAGCGCATCCAGGTGTGTCGTCTCAAGACCGCAGCTGAAACCGCTGCTCTAGCTGCTCCTTCTGATGCATGAGATATCAGTCGCATAGAGGAGTTAGATATAGATTCAATGGTGGCCAGCTGAGAGGCCACTTTGTCACGGAACTCATCAGACACAGCACCAGCCAGTGTTTCAGAGAGCTCAGAAACCAGATCCCTTTAAAGCCTGGTAAAATGTGCCATATAATTCAGGGACCTGATAGCAAAGGTTGCTGAAGCAAAGGTGCGCTTCCCTATCCTGTCCAGAGCCCTGGACTCTCTGCTAGGCGGATGGACAGTCTGGCTTTCTTCTTCTGCCAGATCCTTTTTTGTTGCAACCGCCACCACCAAAGCATCCACATGAAGACCTTTGGACCAATGGGGATCCGAAGCAGGAGGGGACAAGATCTTATCTGACCTCCAGAGAATAGCTTTGACGGTATCAGGAGCCTTCCAAGCACACTGCACGATGAACCGGACAAGTTCATCGGCAGGTGGAGTAACCCAGGAGGTAGGGGGCCGGGCACGAAAGGCCTGCAGGAACACAGATTCCTCAGAGGTCGGATTAGAAGACTGCCAGTCACCTCTCTGTTTCAGGATTTCGAGGATATCACCAAAGGATACCTCAGAGGGTGACCGAGGGGATCCCTCATCGAAATCTGCGTCTTCGATGAGGGACTCCTCTGTGGAGTCCATGTGCTTCTTCTTATACTAACTTTTCCAGTGGACCTCCTCAGCGGGAGAAGCTGGAGAAGACAGCGGAAAAGGGGACTCCTGAGGGAATATGTCCTGCGGCCCTTGCACCCGGTGTCCGCTAGCTGCGACTTGTGAAATCAGTATACCAAAGGAGGGCGGAGGTATAGACAGTCTGGTATCTCCAGCAGCAGTGAAAGCCTTCTCCATCAGTTAGAAGGGTGGTCCACCCAAAGAGGAGTGTATGTCTAGGACAGGGGTCACCCCTCCCCTAAGTGGCTCATCCTGCCGACCCGCAGTCCCTGGATGGCTGTGGAGCAGCAAGCCATGCATGTCACAGCTGACATCCTGGGTCATAGCAAAACTTTCCTGACACGAAAGCAACTGCGGTTCCTTAGTGAGATCCATAAAGGGAACTGCAGAAGGGGAAGACTGTGCTACATCCATGAACTTCAAAGGTAATGGAGGAGAATAAGAAGGGGTTTTTGGAGATGGGTGATTACCTCCCAAAGAAGGATAGTTCCTGAGTGGTGGGATACCTCTGGCCAAGAGTACCTGGTCCACGAGACGCAACACATGTTCAGAAAGGCTTCTAGTGGACCTCACGGAGACTGAGGGAGAAACAGGCCTGTCCACAGAAGAGGCAGACTCTGTGCCCATCTCATCTGACTGCACCGGGGACAATGGTGCCGAGAGAGACTGGACTACTGTTGCCTGCAACGAAGAAGTCATCAGTGCCGAGTTCATTGTCTGCACCGACCAAAGAGGCAGGGATCGGTGCCGAAGTTGGAACCAACAAACTGGAGTCAACAATAAAGGTGTCGGTTCTGAGGAAGATCTCGGAGCTGACACCGTCAAGGTCTGCACCGACTGAACAGTCTGTGCCGATACAGTGGTAATGGTCTGAACCGAGGAGCCCCTCTGTGCCGATATATAGAAGGCTGTAGGAGAAGACAGAGCCAAAATCGCTAATGGAGCCGAAGGCCTCGGTGCCGAAGTCCTAGGCACCGAAAGCACTGGGGCTGGCAGAGTTCCGGAGCCGAACCTTTAGCCTTTTTAGGTTTTAGTTGGCGGGAGTCCCCAGCCGGGGACGAAGGCAAAGATTTAGCTTTAGTAGAAACATCCAAGGTTTTCTTATGGGCTCTAGGAGGGGTTGAGACCTCCGACCCCAGAAACAGCCTCTGAAAAGGGTGATTTTAGAAGTCCCTTCAGTATCAGCTTGTTTTTCCTTTCCAACAAGGTTCTATTAGAAAAGTTCTCACAGGGTGGGTCAACAGACAAATGGGAAGCTCCTAAACAGTAAACACACAAAGAGTGTGAATCAGAAGTAGGCAGTTTGTGTCCACAATCAGAACACCGCTTAAACCCTGGACTACCTTTGAATCTGCTATGACAGCAAATTAAATAATAGAAAAGTACCAACAATGGTACAAGAGAGTACCCGAAGGTATGAGAGAAAAAGGGAAAAAGATTACCAGCGATGGTAAAGAGAGAATACTTTGCGGTAAAAGTAGTAAAGAAAAAGCAGAAAAACCTGAAGAAATTATGAACGCTAGATGCGATAGGGTAAGAGACAATAAAAAAATGAACTTTTCCGACAGAAAAGTAATCTGTAAAGCTATTAAACAACAATTGACTGTACTTAGCTCAAGAGAAGTAGCTTGACTCGACCAAATAGCAACGCGGCAAACGAAATCTGAGGTAACAGGGAGAGGGGGATTGTGGGTAAGAGTTTAGCTCGAGAGTTTGAAGCTGAAGCGAACTTGGAAAATGGCCACCTCTGTTCCGAGCTCGGAACCGATACCCATGCGTAAGGAATGAACGAGGATTAACAATATCAGATAGACCTATTACAGTTGTGCAGTACTTAAAAGCACTGATTTATGGATTGATTCCCTACTTGTGTCTCTGGAGGGTTTTGCCGTTGTAGATGCCAATTTTTTTGGATTGTAAGATCTTAGTCAGTTATCAATATAAAAGTGTGACATAACTCTGGGAAAATAAAATAAGTGTTATTTGCTATTTCTTAAGTATGTGGATTATTTTGATAGGCTTGACTACATTTTTGTGGGAAAATGGGGAACTGGTGGACAGCCTAAAGGAAAAAAAATTAACTCTCAGTATCGAAGCTCTCTGCGGTAGTGTTGCCTCAGTCAAACGCTGTCCAGTTCGATTCTCAGCTAGAGCATTTTCTGCGTGGAGACATGCGTGAATGGGTGTACCTTTGTTGAAGGTTGTGCGTCAGGGCTGGTAACTCGGCACGTAAAAATCAACTACCAATTATTAGCAGACCGGAGTTCCACTGTGGCGGCCCCTAACCGGGAAAAGCCGAAAGACAGAACAACAACATCGAAGCTCTCAACTTCCAGTCTTCAAATGTGCAACTTTTACTCTCGTAATGTGGAACACATTCTAGCAGCTTACTAACAACCTCAGTTAGGAAGCTCACAGAATGGTTAAAATACTTGTACTTATAAACCTTTATTTTGATAATTTAATATGATTCCTTGAGAGGTATGTGGAATACAAGTATATACCAGTGGACAGAAAGAATTGTCTGCAAGGAGGTTGGAGATGTGGAAAATCTGCATGAATAACTGGAATAATGGTAGGTGTCAGGGGGCTGTTGGTTGCAAAAAGATTCGTCTGTGCTTAGGGAGGGGTAGGCTGTAGAAAACTTCTGCAGCAAAAATATAATTGTGCTGCAATCAGAGCTGGTAATCCGTAGTGTTTAATGTCTAAAGAGTGTAGGCTAATAGCTTTAGTATTGTCCTAGTTCATATTTGCTGGCTCTCGGCCTGTCTGTCTCTACAGTGATTGTTCAAAGCAGATGCACAGGCCATCTTGAATTAGCAGAAGCCTTTCTTTACCTTAGCTAGATTGTATTAATTGGCTGCTGTCTAGTGAGGGCTGGTTCTTTTGTGCTCATTTGGCTGCAATTTCTAATTTTCATGAGGGTGTCCAAGATTCCTCTCTTATGTCCCATAAATTGTGCGAGACCTTCATAAAAGGTGTGAATCATCTGAAGCCACCTTTTAGAGAACCTATTCAACCATGGGATTTATCATTAGTTCTACAAGCTGTGACAATGTCACCTTTCGAACCAGCTTCTTCTTGCGACCTCAAGTATTTGTCATGGAAACCCTTGTTTTTGGTCGCTATTACTTCTGCCAGATGTATTTCTGAACTTCAAGCTTTATGCATTAAGAGTCCATACTTGATTTTTCATAGAGTGTCTCTGATAACTAATCCATCATTTCTGCCTAAAGTGATCTCTGAAATGTCCATTAATCAAGCCATTGAATTGCCAGTTTTCTTTCCCAACCATTCAAACAGAGGAGAGTATTGCCTACATACCCTTGATATACACAGGCAAATCTGTTTTTACTTAAACAGGACTAAACCCTTTCGTAAATCTGACCAATTATTTTTGGCCTTTTCTGGACCTAGATTAGGATCTGCTGTTGTTAAGGTCACATTAGCTAGATGGTTGAAGGACTGTGTGACCTTTATTTATACACAACGCAATATCTCGTTGCCTACTACCATGAAAGCTCATCCAACAAGGTCGGTGGCAACTTTTGCTGCCTTCCAGGCCAGAGCTTCTTTACATGACATCTGTGCAGCTGCAACTCGGGCTACATCTCATACATTCATCAGTCATTACAAATTGGATTTGACCTCCAGGGGAAGAGCATCTTTCGGTTATGCGGTGCTCAGGAATGTCCTTCCATGAGAACCTCCCAGGAATAGAGGTAGCTGGGGACTCTGTCCCATGCGTAAGGAATGAATGAGGATTAACAATATCAGATAAAGAAGTTATGTCTTACCATAACAATTCCATCTGATCCTTGTTCAGTCATTGCAACCCTCCCTCCTTCCCCCTCCTGTGGTTTCTACTGGATCTCACCATCCGGTTCTCTTAGGTTATTTGACCAGAGGTAGCCTCTACCTTCTTTAACTCAATTTGAGTTAACAGGGAGAGGGGGATTGTGGGTAAGAGTTTAGCTCGAGAGTTTGAAGCTGACGTGAGCTTGGAAAATGGCCTGCTCGGTTCTGAGCTCGGAACCGATACCCATGCGTAATGACTGAACGAGGATCAACAATACAGATGGAACGTTATGGTAATACATAACTTATTTTTCTGTCCCCTGTTAGAATCATATTCCCTTCAACTCATTAAATTCATAGCTAAATGCATAGCCTTCTTCCATTTAACATTCCTTGCTGCTAAACTGCAGTTAAAATCCTTTATTATACCAGTTTGAGATTGTGTTAACATTTCAAAAACCTCTGACCTATTTATAGAATGTATTGGAGCATACAAATTAGTAACCCTGAAAACATACCCTGCCATGCTATAATCTGCATGTAGTGATCTTTCTTCTACCCCCACTGCTGTCTCAACTGTAATTTCAACATTCTTCATACAGACTAATGTTCCTGAATCTTCCTGAAAAACAAAATGAGAAAACACTTTCAGCACACCCCCTGTCCACTACCTGTAGCCTCCGCTTGTCTGTTTTTGAAAGAAAATATTCATCACTGTTGCAGTATTCATTACAGTAGGAGATCCCCTGCCTAGGGCAGCCCGACATCCAGCCAGTATACCAAAGCATTTATGTTATAATGGGTACGTCCTATGTCACACTTATGCTCCCTGTGTAGGGCATAATGGTGATGTCCAGACGCATCTTACTCAGAACCTCTTTGCTGCCAGTCCAAACACCATCTTCAATAATCACTCTGAATGCTCATTCATCTGCTGATTACCAAACAGATTTCTGATAAGTGCCCCATTAGGTTTTTTTATTTTTTATCTATGTTTTGCATTGTTCTGGTTATTGGTTTCATGTCATCCAGAAAGAGGAAATAACAGTGTGGGTGACGAATTCCCGTAAACATCTTCACAAGTAGTGTTCTGTGTAGGCGCTTCCTATGACCGTACGTCTTGTAAGATTTTTCATGCTTTCATCTCCAAGACATTGCACCATCGTTTTTCTTCTCTTACAATTTACTTAGAGAACCAATGACTTAAACTGTTGGTTAAAAACACTATGGAAGCATCTTCCTAGCTAGAGGGTCAGACGTCTGCAGTGAAGTGGACCAAGAAAGCTTGGTCAGATTCTTTGGCTGTACTGCCTCCACCAGAAGTCTCTCTTGAGGCTGGTGAAAGCCCAAATGATTGTCCAGTTTCCATTTCTGATTCCTGTGCTGCAAGTTCTTTGGAGGCCTACATGGGTCCAACTCCACACAGGTCCATGGAGGCCTTGCAGACATCCCCTTCGGATGTACAGGTGGAACTGTGTGGCTGATTAATTACAGAGGGGCCTGTGGGTGTTCTCAGATATTAGCGAGGGAAGAGGTTCCAACTACCATTAGAGTGTCATTAGGGATTAGAGTCTCCTAATTTTTTTAAGGCCGACATCCTAGTTAAAATGAAGCCGAAGACTAAACACATTTTGCCTATTTCTAAAGATCCTTAGAGTGAATGACAAAACTTCACTCAAGGCCTGTTTAATACCCTTGTGGCTCAAAGTCTCTGTAGGGAGTTTCTGATCGTATTTCACTGTTGCAGTCATTACAATTGGGTTATCCTGCTGGCAGGCTACCCGCAGTCGGCCTGAGTTCCAAAGTCTAGGTCCGGCGTCGGTTGCTGTCGCCTCTTCCCTGACGTCAGTGCGCCAGGAATATATAAGATGCAGCCGACACCATTTTCTTCAGTCTTAATTGCCGCACGGTGCTCGAAGCAAAAGAAGTTCGCAAGTGCCGGTCGGCCGACTCCTGAAGTTTTCAAATTCGCATTTCAGATCCGAAGTCTTCATTAAAGCTAAGTACCCCGTTGGGTAAACTTTTTTCTTGCTCCAGACCGATGTCAGAAAAAGTTATTAACTGTATTTCTTGTGGGAAGCAAATACCTCATAAGGATTTTCATTCTTACTGTATTCCTTGCCTAGGCCCTGACCATAACGTTGCTAGTTGTCGGTTATGTGCTAGATTTAACCAACGCACTATTAAGCGTCTGTACGATTTTGCATTTCATTACTTTGGCAGAAGATTTAATTATATAATGCCATCGGATCAGCCGACTACCGGAATTTACAAAAAACGAAAAGAAAAAGAAAAGAACAGGCATCCGAGATCCAAAACTGACAACGAGGCTTCTTCTAGGCCTATTGCCGGTTCGCCGGTTCTCAGTGAGGCGCTTTCGCAGCCCCTGACGCCCACTACCTCAGAGCCACAGGCCGCTTCCGACTCCCACGTGGAGCCGACTGGATCTCTTGAAACTCAAGGTATTGGACACTCGGAAACTATTCCCTCAGATGGGTCTGGAGCCGCTGAGCAGGCATCGGCTTCTGAGAGTGTTTTCAGGCCTACACAGTTATATGTGAAACCTACTTCAGCTACAAAGACTAAAGCAGCTCTAAAGACAAAGAAACAAGTACAGCATTCACCTGGACAGGCCTCCATGCCTAAAAAACAGATGCTTAAAATGGCCGAAGACCTTATTACTTTGATCAGGGGTTCCCATCCCCCTCCTGAAAAGAGGCCTAGGCAAGAGTTAGAATATGAATCTTCAGACCAGGTTTCCATTTCCTCTGATTCCTCCTCTGAACAGGATTACTCCATTCCTCCCTATGAGGATTTTGATGCTGAAGAATCTATCCCTTCAGCCTCTCCTCCTGAGGATTATTCTTTTGGGGAAACACTGCATACTATGAGGGAGCATTTCCACTGGGAGAGCCAAGATTGCTCAGAATCCAAGAAAAGGCTCAGAGATTTCCTTTTATTGCCCCAGCACAGGCCCCTTGCTATCCTGCCTGTTTTACACATTGTAGATGATGTATTTACAGAGTCCAGTTTTTATCCAGACTGTCTACCACCAGCCCCTGTTAAACCAGACAGGTACTATAGGGTTCCTGATTCACATACATTTCTATATAAAAACCCTGCAGCTGACCCAGAAACCATCTCTCAAGGTCCCAAAGAGGTCAAGGCTTCTACTGCAAAAAGCCCTATTCCCTCTGATAGGGATTCTATGGCCCTAGACAGATGGGGCAAAAAGATTTATACCTCTGCTACCTTGGCTGTAAGAGCTTTAAATTGCCAATTTCATATGCTTAAGTATCAGCAATATCTTACATACTTGCATAAACAGAAAATGCCAGCAAATATAGAGTGTGCAGACAAAGAAATGCAGGAATCTGAAGTAGGCAGACTTCATTCGTCTGCAACCTGTGGGTATCGGATCCGACCTCGGATCCGAGCCGGCAATTCAAAAGCTTAGGCTCCGAGCTCCTAGCTCCTCCCTCTTACCCATAACCCCTTGCCAAGCCCTGACTGACCCCAGATTTCGTTTGCCGCTTTTCAAGTAGCTACGGAATTCCAGAGCTCCTGGCGTTGGTGAAAGATAAGAGATAGTTTTTGACTAAAAAAGTTTTCAAATTCTTTAATTTCTTTCTTGTTTCAGATAGTTTAGTGTGTGTTTAGGCTTTCCTCTCTCTTTTTGTTTAATTTTATCGGGTTTTGCGTAGTGTTTGTGTGTGTTGTGTGTTGGGCCTTAGGGTTACTATGTCGGAAGCCCATAAGGCTGTGTTTTCAAAATGTCAGTGTGGCCATAAGCTATCCCCAGCAGATGGCCACACTGCAAGGTCATGCTTGGGGTTGAACACCTGTCATCTGGTTGTACCATTTGTGCAGGGTTCAACCCCGGCTTTGAGGAACGGAGGTCGAAGTTGGTGCTGGCGGGTCTTTTACCCCAGATACCGCCGCCTCTGCCCTTCCACTCAGCAACCTGTTGCTGTGAGTTCTCCCCTCCGGCTGGGACTCAACCTCCCTCAAAGTTGCCGGAGGAAGGATTCTTCTAAGGAAAGACAGAAGGAGAGGCACAGGAGAAGCACCACAAGAGGAGAGCCGAAACTTCCAGTTCGGCTCCTCCGTCTAAGCGGGCCTCCCTGTGCCTTCTAGCTTTCCTCCTCCTCGGCTCCACTCCCTCTGTTCTCTCCTGGACCCGAGGAGGAGGAGGCTAGCCCTTCCAGGAGGTCACCGAGGCGGCTCCGGTGGCCTCCTCTAGATCAACCTTTTCTATGAGCGAAGCTGATATGGACCGGATGATGAGGAAATTCATCCAGGCCCAAATGCAAATGGGAGTGCTCCTAGCCCCCATCCGGGAGGGGCTTCGACCCTTTTCGCCCCCTTAGCTCCTTCTCCGACCCATACCACGGGTTCGGAGCTATCGGCGCCGTGCAGATTTGGATCCGGGGGTGGGTCGGATCCGATAGGTCGGCGCACCTCGGATCCGTCCCATCCCTTGAGTGCTTGGTGCCGGACCCGACCTCTCGGAGCCGAGGGCCGAGCCTCGGATCCGAGGGAGCTGGTGTGTCTTCGGCTCCGTCCAGGTCGGAGCACACTGGTCTCTCGGATCCGACGGTTTCGGCTCCGACTCCGATCCGTACGTCGGATCCGAGTGGGGGTCGGCTCTCGGGGCTTAGAGAAGCTGGCTCGCCCTCGGCTTTCAACGTTATGGAAAGGGCACTGTCGAGGACATCCGGACCCCCGGTCCTGTCACGGCTCTATCCCGCACTCCATTGCGGTTGGGCCGGGCCCCCACCAGCCGGTCCCAGGGACAGCCAGCCGATGTCCCAAGTGGTTCCCTTGGAACATCCAACTGCTGAAGAGTACTCCTCGGACAGCCCCCCCGATGAAGTACCTCGGAAGCGTAAGTGCAAGAGGAGGCACATGGACTCCCCTGAGTCCGTCACTGAAGACACGGACTTGGATGAAGGGAAGGCTCCCTAGGTCACCCCTGAGGACGTCTCATTTGGAGACATCATGGAGATGTTAAGGATCAGGGGGTGGTCTGCCCCAAGGCTTCTTCGGACGAGTCTGTGTTCTTGGAGGCATTCGAGGGCCCTTCTACCTCTTGGGTGTCCCTCCTGCTGACCCCTGGTGGATCTTATATCCATCAGGCGTGGAAGGATCCAGACACCATTGAGCCTATCCTAAGCGCCCGGACCGCATTCTTTCTCCTCCATCAGACCGCACCCACTGGAGTAAGGGTCCCCCAGTAGATGCCATGATGATGGCTGCAGCCACGAAGAGGGAATTGGCCCAGGAGAGTCCCTCCGTCCATCCTCCGGGCAAGGAGTCCCATTCGATGGATCGCATTGGGAAGCGAGTTTTTAGTTCAGCGACCTTCTCCTTGAGAGCGCTGAACTACATGGCACATGTCATTAGGATGCAGCGGGATCTGATTAAAGAATACGCTGCATCTCCCCCAGAGTCCATCTCGAGTGAGGATAAACAGGTTTACTCCACCCGAATGGCCACTCTCAGATCAGTATCCAATACATCTATGCGGCTGCTGTCTCATGCTACTGAGGGAGCCGCTAGAGCCAGCGGAGCATGCCTAGTCATGAGGCGACAGGCCTGGCTCCGCCATTGTGATTTTGCAGAGCCCTTCAAGGCGACCTTTGCGAATGCCCCTTTCGATGGTTCTGCCTTGTTTGGCAAGACTGTTCGCGAGACATTAGTCCAGAGCGAAAAGGACGGGAAGACGCTGTCTGCCGGAGTCCGCTTCTCAGCTCCCCAGAGGTCCTTCTCTAAGAACCAAAAGGGACAGAAGAAGATGTGGTTCCGAAGTCGCAGCAGTCCCAACCTGCTCCGGATAACCAGTCCTTCCGTGGCAGAGGAGGACGGGAGGTCGTTGTGCCAGAGGCAGGGGGCTCCTGGCAACTTTGGGTCCAGAGAACCTTCTCTGAGAGACCCACGCAGCAGCCCTGAAGGGTTGCCCGGCTGTCCGTCTCTGGAGGCAGTCGGGGCGGTTTCGATGCACCTGACTTCTTGGGAGTCCATAACAACAGACAGTTGGGTGCTTGAGTTATATCCAGAGGATATTCAATACCCTATTCAAGATTCCCAAATCTCGCAGCCTCCCAGATGTTCCACCCGATCAAGGGAGGCGGCAGCTATCAAATCGAGCAGCTGCTAGGAAAAAGAGCCATCCAGCGCCCCCAGATCAAACCGGATTAGGGTTTTACTCCAGGTTCTTTTGGTGCCAAAGAAGACGGGGACTTAAGACCAATCTTAGACCTTTCCCAGTTGAACCTGTCAGTAACCAAGCAAAAGTTCCGGATGGTCACCCTGCAATCTATACTCCCCCTCTTGAGGGAGAACGACTGGATGTGTTCCATAGACCTCAAGGATGCGTACTACCACATTCGGATGGACAGGCCATCCGGGGGGTTTCTTCGCTTCGGCTGGGAGTCAGTCATTATCAGTTCAGGGTCCTCCCTTTGGTCTCACCTCAGCCCCAGGATGTTTACCAAGGTGCTAGCGGTGGTAGCGGCCCACCTGAGGCTCCAGGGATTACAGGTCTTTCCGTACCTGGACGACTGGCTCCTGACAGCATCATCAAGGCATCTTCTGTGCTCAGCCAGGGATTACTTTCTTCAACTAGCACCAAGGCTGGGCATCACGATCAACTGGGAGAAATCTTTTCTGAATCCCACTCAAATTATAGATTTCATAGGAGGAAGACTAGACACCAGATCAATGCGAGCCTTCCTCACCCCAGACCGTATCGCCAGCCTGAAGTGTCATGTGACAGCGATCCTGCAACCATCTCCAACTGCAGCTTCGGTCCTGAGGGCCCTAGGTTCTATGGCGGCAGCTATCCCGCTTCTCATTCATGCCCGTTCGCATGCGGGTTCTTCAATGGACCCTTCAAGTTCAGTGGTCTCCTCTTTGTTCGTCTCTAAACGCTCCGATTGCGGTCAGCAGGGCGTGCAGGGACTCCCTTCTTTGGTGGCTTCTTTCTCCGGAGCCCCTGGCAGGGAGACCTTTTTGCGCTGCATTTCCCCAAGCCACAGTGACCACGGACGCTTCTTGCCTCGGGTGGGGGGGGCATTCTGCGGGAAAGATTGTCCAAGGCACGTGGAATCCCACAGAGACGTCATTGCATATAAATGTCCTGGAAATGAGGGCGGTGCTCCTAGCGTTGCAAGCACTTCACCACGTTCTTCCTTCAGGGACTATTGCGATTCAGACAGACAACATGTCGGTAGTCTGGTATATCAACAAGCAGGGAGGAACCAGGTCTTACCCCTTTGTCGAGAGGCCATGAGAGTCTGGGAATGGGCAATTTCCACCAAACGCTTTCTGGTAGCAACGCACATTCCGGGAAAGTCCAACATCCTTGCGGACAAGCTCAGTCGCACTATCCTTTCTCCACACGATTGGTCCCTCAATCCTCAAGTAGCGAAGAAGATTTTTGCCGTTTGGGGGCAACCCTGTTGCGATCTTTTTGCCTCTCCCTCAAACGCCAAATGCGACAATTTCTTCGCTCTGCTTCCCCACCAGGGAGTTCGAGGATGCTCTGGTGCATGCTTGGCCTCCCGGTCTCCTTTATGCCTACCCTCCACTTCCTCTGATGCAGAGGCTTCTGCAGAAAGCCAACAGTTTGGGGAGCAGGATGATTCTCATTGCCCCATTCTGGCCTCGACAACCTTGGTTCCCCTTTGTATGGTCTCACAAAATCAATCCACCATGGATTCTGGATCCAATTTCGGATCTCATCTCTCACCCTCTGGGAATGTCATTTCCCAATCTGCGGACCCTGAAGTTGACAGCTTGGCTGCTCCAGTTCCAACCTTAATTAGGACTCCCGGTATCTCTTCACCGGTCAAGGCCATTCTAGTGGCTGCTCATAAACCTTCCACCAGGCAGGTTTATCGGAGTAAATGGAAGAGATTCTCTATATGGGCAGGACAGAGAACTTTGGATCCTTTCTCAGCTCCTATGTCAGCGGTGCTGGAGTTTCTAACAGACCTCTTTCATCAAGGGGCTAGTGCTTCCACGATTAAGGTACAATTGGCAGCTATCTCGCATTATCACATTGGTCATGACACAGCTCCCCTTATGACGGCGAAATTATGCAAAGCATTTCTCAAAGGAGTTTTTTTGTTAAGGCCTCCAGTCAAGGAGGTTGTACCGCCTTGGGACTTGTCTTTAGTCCTGCAGGCCCTTACTGCTCCTCCCTTCGAGCCTGCAACTTCTTCTGATTTAAAATACCTTTCCTGGAAGACTGCCTTTCTGGTAGCTATCACTTCAGCCAGAAGGGGATCTGAGCTTCAGGCTCTGTGTGTCAAACCGCCTTATCTTTCTTTCTACCCTGATAGGGTGTGCCTCAGGACCAATCCATCTTTTCTTCCGAAGGTCTCTTCTGAATCCAATATTAACCAGTCAATCAATTTGCCGGTGTTTTTTCCCCAGTACTCAAACAAAGGAGAATACAAATTGCATTCCTTGGATGTTCATAGACAATTACGTTTTTATATTAACAGAACAGCTGGCCACAGGAAATCAGATCAGCTGTTCGTCTCCTTTGCTAAATTTGCTCTGGGTAAAGCAGTATCTAAAGTCACTCTATCTAAATGGATTGCTAATTGTATTCTGCAGGCATATGACACTTCAGGCAGACCTGCTCCTCAGAGGGTTACGGCTCATTCTACTAGGGCAGTTTCTCGTCAGCCGCCTTTAAGTCCCGTGTTTCATTGGATGATATCTGCGGCAGCTACTTGGGCCTCGCCTCATACTTCTATTTCTCATTACAAGGTGGATGTTGTTTCTAGAGGAAGAGCATCCTTTGGCTCAGCGGTGCTCGAACATCCTTCCATGATGGCCCAAGATTCAGGTAGCTAGGGACTCTGTCCCACAGGTTGCAGACGAATGAAGTCTGCCTACTTCAGATTTAGAAGTTATGTACTCACCATAACGTTCCATCTGAGTAGGTGGCTTCATTGATGTAACCATCCCTCCATCCCCCTGACCTTTATAGAGCGAGTATTTATGCTGTTTTAGTGTACTGTTGTCAGTATTTTGAGGCAAACTCAATCTGAGGTCAGTCAGGGCTTGGCAAGGGGTTATGGGTAAGAGGGAGGAGCTAGGAGCTCGGAGCCTAAGCTTTTGAATTGCCGGCTCGGATCCGAGGTCGGATCCGATACCCACAGGTTGCATCCAAATGAAGTCACCTACTCAGATGGAACGTTATGGTGAGTACATAACTTCTAATTTATTGCATGCAGCTGAAAAAGTTGGAAAGCATACTTTGCAATGTGGTTTTGATTCTCTTGAGGCCTCCTGTAGGGCCACTGTTACAGGTTCTGTCATTAGGAGACATGCTTGGTTAAAAGAGCAAAATTTGCCAGATCATGTTAAAGCAAAACTATTAGATGCTCCTTTCCAGCATGATACTTTGTTTGGTGCTAAAGCAGAAGAGGTGTTGAAGAAAATGGAGGACAAGGCTAAATCTATGCAAACAGTCGAGGATTTCTTGCAGGTACAGCCTCCCAAATTTAGCAGGAGCTGGCCTACAAAAAAAATGGTCCTTTCCAGTGTCAGATAGACCACAAAGGGGTAGATAAACGCCCTAGAGGCAGATCACAGCCCCAAGGCTCATACAGGCCTAAACAATGGGGTGCATCTACCTCCAAGAGCGGAGAGGAAAAATCACAGCCATACAGGAAACAGTCTCAATAACTTTCCACTTGCAGCACCAAGCACGTATCTTTTGGCAGCCCCTTTGGGGTGAAAGCTAGCACTTCTTTCACAAAATTGGCACATGATCACCCAGGACAAATGGGTTCTAAATATAGTTTTGCAATGCTACAGGTTCCACTTTCACACCCTGCCAAGGCAAAACGGTATGCCAGACCTGCCACGCCATCAATGGGCAGAGACACAAAAACAAGTTTCATCCCTCATGGACATGAGGGCCATTCAACAAGTACCAGAACAAGAGCAGGGTCATGGATTCTACTCAAGACTGTTCTTTAGTACCCAGAAAGGACAAAGCCTGGAGACCAATACTGGACCTATTTATTCTAAACACATATCTGGGTATTCCAAAATTCAAAATGTTGACCCTACAGCAGCTTCTGCCCATGTTGGGCAAGACGGCTTGGCTTTTGACTTTAGATCTAAAAGAGGCATACCTGCATGTCCCAATCAGACAAACATGCAGAAGATACCTCAAATTCAAAGCTGGCACAATACACTACCAATTTTCTGCACTGCCCTTTGGCTTATCTACTGCGCCCAGGGTCTTCACAAAGTGCCTGGCACCAGTAATTGCATTTTGCAGACAGAGGAATACAAATATATCCTTACTTGGGCGACTGCCTTATTCAAGCGGAGAACAAGGACATTCTACTACAGCATCTGGCGTTTGTAAAAAGATTACTGATAAGTCTAGGGTACACAGTAAACGAGAAGAAATAAAAACTCGTACTCTCTTGAGATAATATTCCTGGGTGCAAGCTTAAATCCAACTGCCCAGATGGCTTATCTCACGCCAGACAAACACAGACAACTGACTACTTATTTCAAAATGTTGGCAACAAAGACCCAGTTATCTGCAAGAAAAATTCTGCAGGCCTTTGGTTTCATGGCATCCTGCATTCTGCTAATTCCACATGCAAGACTGCATATGTGGAAACTTCATTGGTATGTAAAAAGTGTTTGAACTCAACATTGCCACAGCCTGGAAACAATAATTACCCTCATTCCTTACTTGCAACAGGAGTTTCGATGGTGGGAAAAAGCCTGTCACCACAATGCGGGACAGCCATTCACCTTACCCACAGCCAGGCAGACATTGACAACAGATGCATCAGATTACGCCTGGGGGGCCCATATGGCAGGAAGATGTATTCAGGGCACATGGTCCGCAAGTCAAATGCATCTACATATCAATCAAAAAGAGATGCTAGCTGTTCAGAATGCCCTAACAGCCTTCAAGGATCAACTGCATCCAGGACAACTACTAATAAAGACGGACAATACTACAGTCATGTGGTACATAAACAAGCATGGAGGCACACATTCCTACCCACTCTGCAGGCTAGCCATGAAATTGTGGCAAACAGCATTGACTTACCAAGTACATCTGCAAGCTCAATTCCTGCCCAGAAGGAAAAATACTCTGGCAGACGAACTAAGCAGAAATCTAATGGATCCCCACGAGTGGAAATTGGATCCACAAGTCTTCAGCATGATAACAAAGACCTGGGAATGCCCGGACATAGACCTATTTGCCTCTCCTCACAACTACCAACTACAAAGATTCTGCACAAGGACTTATCACAAGCAACGTGAAAAGTGGATGCTCTATCTTTCAGCTGGAAAAATCTAACCGTGTATGCCTTTCCTCCTGTGCCTCTCCTCCCCAAGGTACTCCTCAAGGTCAGACAAGAGAAACCAAAAATGATACTGATTGCCCCAGACTGGCCCCGCCAGCACTGGTACCCAGTCCTAAAGAGCTTGTCTCACTGCCAGCCTGGGCATTACCACAAATTCCTCACTTGTTGACCCAACAAGACAGCCAGATACTGCACAGCCAACTCAAAACCTTAAACCTGGTGGCATGGCAGATAATATAGCCTCTCAAGACACACCTCTTTCTAAAGCAGTAATGGATGTTATTTTGGTGGTCAGGAGGCCTAGCACCAGAAAATCTTATGCAGACAAATGGAAGAGATTCTGTGCTTGGAACCAAGCACAAGGCATTGACACGGTTGTTTCAAATATTCCTCTGATTTTACAATACTTAACTGAGATGCTGGATAAAGGCCTTTCCTTTTCATCAATTAAAATTCATGTCTCTGCCATTTCAGCTCATTACAATACAGAACCACCTATTTTTTCTCATCTGTTATTGAGGCAGTACCTCAGAGGGGCCAAAAACATAACACCTCCAAGGAGAGAGCACCAATACCTGCATGGGACCTCAACTATGTCTTGGAAAAACTCACACTGCCTCCGTTTGAGCCAGCCTCTGCAGCTGACATAAAATTCTTATCCTGGAAAACAGCTCTGCTCCTAGCAGTAACCTCCGTTAGAAGAGTCTCAGAGTTACAGGCACTCATGGCTGTGAAACCTTTTATCATTTTCCATCCTGACAGGGTTTCGCTGAGGGCAAACCCTACATTTATGCCTAAGGTAGTGTCCAGTGTGGCCCTTAACCAAACAATTAATTTGCCTACTTTTTCTCCAAACCCACAGAATAAGGGTGAGAAAATTCTGCATTCTTTGGACATTCACAGACAGCTACACTTCTACTTGGACAGAACTAAAGCTTTCAGAAAGACTGATCAACTTCTAGTGGCATATGCTTCAGCATCACAAGGAAAGCCTATCTCAAAACAGACTATTTCAAAGTGGATAGGCCATTGCATTCGTTTCTGCTATTCACAGCATGGCAAATCAGTGCCTAAGGGCATTAGGCCACATACAACCAGAGCAGCAGCCACTTCAGCAGCCTTCCTCAGAGGAGTACCAACCAAAGATATCTTAGAGGCTGCAACTTGGAGTTCAATGCATACCTTTACAAAGCACTATCACCTACCTCTCTACTCTAAATCCAGGGCAGGCTTTGCCACTGCAGTTCTGCAGGGCCTTATAGCCTCACCTAATCCTATTTAGCTCCAGCCTCCCAACCTTAGCTTTGGGATTCAACCCAATTGTAATGACTGCAACAGTGAAACACGATAAACATAGTACAGTTGTGTACCTACCATAAATGTAGATGTTAGAGTGTATTCACTGTTGCAGTCCAGGTTACCCTCCCACCATCCCCCTTTCTTTGCCGAGACCTAATGTACTTTTCTACTCCATACAACCTATGTGGTGTATTTGCTTGTAGATGAAGGAAAAGTTGTTTTTTGTGCATGCATGCTTATTGGCATAATTTAGCCTACCATTTTAGGGGCACCTGACATCTGGGGCAAGAAAAACTGAAGAAAATGGCGTCGGCTGCATCTTATATACCCCTGGCGCACTGACGTCAGGGAAGAGGCGACAGCAACCGACGCCAGACGTAGACTTTGGAACTCAGGCCGACTGCGGGTAGCCTTCCAGCAGGATAACCCAATTGTAATGACTGCAACAGTGAATACACTCTAACATCTACAATTATGGTAGGTACACAACTGTACTTTCCTGCTACGCCTTTGTCTTCTACCCCTCTTAAGAGGCCTAGGGAGCAGGTTTCCTCTAATGATGATGCTGATTCTGATGAAAAGTCAGTTATTACTCTGATTCCTTCACCATTAGACTATGGTTCTGAAAAAGAGTGCATCAGTCCTGACTCTCCTTTTGGGGAGATTTTGTTTGGTGACACTATTTCCAGAATGATGGAATTTTTCAAATGAGACTGTGCAAGGGTGTCTGAACTTCAAAAGAGGTACTATGAGCTTGTCCAGATGGAGTATCCTAAGCCCTCTGCTGTTCCTCCTTCCCTGCTGAATGCTTTTTCCACTGCTTCTCAGGCTTCTGACTCCCAACCCACTGCTCCCAAGAAACTTGATAGGTTTTATAAAGAATTTGATGACTGCAAGTTTCTTTATAAGTGTCCCTCTGCTGACCCTTATGTGGTGCCAGTGGTTTCTTTTAAGCCTTCCAAATTGTTGCCTTCAACTAAGTTACTTCTTCTAATAAGGACAACAAAACCATGGAGAGGCTAGGTAAGGAGTGTACTTCTGCTATCCTAGCCTTTTTATCTGTGAACTATCAGGCACACACGACCTGGTATGTTTTGGCTCTTCTCGCTCAGGCCTGTCAAACCATTTCAGATATTCCTGATTCTGAAGGGAAAGCCTCTGCCTTTGCTTTGCTAGGGACAGCCTTCCAAGTTGCTTGCCATTACATTAAATGCAGCTAATGCTTAATCTAGGACCGCTGCTTTTGGATCTGTTTTTAGGAGGTATTCCTGGCTCAGACATTAGCCTTTGCCTGATATCGTGGCTAAAGGTAGAAGGGCTCCCCTTGCTAAGATTAACCAAACTCCTCCTACTCAGAAGCCGCCTTTTCCTGACAAACCAGCTGCTGTCTGATTATCCTGTTTTTTCTCATTCACATTCCTCTTTCTCTGTGTCTATCCATGTCCATTCCTATTTGAGAAAAGGTCACCCACGACTCCTGGGTTCTTCCCATAATTTGCCAGAGTTATTACATGGTTTGGAAACCCCCGCCCCCCCCCCCCCCAGCTTTCTGCACATTTCTCTGCCTCCTCATGAAAAGTTGCCTTTTTTCCAGAGGTGTTTTAGGGCCTGTTGGCTCAAGGAACAGTTCAAGAAGTTCCAACTCGGAGGAAGGAGTTTTATCCAGAATGTTCTTGGTCTCCAGGAAAGAAAATGCCTGGAGACCCATTCTGGATCTTTCTCAGCTAAACACCATTTTGAAGGTCCCTTTCTTTTGGTTGCTGTCCCTTCAAACCGTGTTTCCTCTGTTACTACTTCAGGTTTTTCTAGTTTATCTGGATCTTAAGGCTGCTTATCTACACATTCCTATTCATCCTCTTTTCGGGAAGTTTTTAAGTTAAGTTTCTCTCCTTCCTGGCATTGGCATTTTCAGTTCTCTGCTTTGCAGTTTGGTGCCTGTATTGCCCTAAGGGTCTTCACCAAATGCCTCGTTCCTGTGATTGATTTCTGCAGGTTGATAGGAATGCAGGTCTTTCCTTACCTAAATGACCTACTCATTCAGGCCTGCTGTCCAGAGGTTTTACCTCAACATCTTCACTTTGTTTCTTGCAAAGCCTGGGGTTTACTGTAAGTTTCCAAAAAATAATTTTGGGGTGTAGGCTCCAGACTGTTCTAATGCTGGCATCCCTGCTTCCTCTCAAGGCTTTAACTCTGATTGCTTTCTTTCAGTTCCTTCTTCCTCTGGCTTTAATTACAGAGAGGGAGTTTCTGAGGCCTCTGGGTTACATAGATTCCACCATTCCTGTGCTTCCTCTGGCCAAGCTTCACATGAGAAAGCTCCAGTGGTTTCTTAAGGCAGTTTGGCTTCAGCATACCTATCCTTTAGATTTTCCATGCCTCAAGTTGGAACGGATTTTTCAGTTGCCACTCAACCCAGGGCTTCCTTTGCAACCTCCTATCCCCTTCAAGAACTCTTCACAGATGCCTCGGACGTGAGGTGGGGGGTGTCCTTTGGTCCTCTGAAATGCATGGCCTTTGGTCTCTCCAACAAAAGAAAGACCATATCGGTGTCAGAGATGAGAGCCGCTCTTCAGGCTTTTCATTCTCTCTCCCTTCCAGAGCCTCTTCAAGATTCCCAGACAGTACCACAGTGATGTGGTATATCAACAAGCAAAGTGGGACAAGGTTTTCTCTCCTGTGCAGATTAGCCCTTCAGGTTTACCATTTAGCTATCCAGTGTCAGTTGACCCTTCAGGCAGTTTACATTCCCTCAGATCAGAACATAGTGGCAGATTGTCTGAGCAGGTCCATAACACAATCCCTTGAGTTGATGCTTCACAGGGATGTGTTTCTGGACATTGTCCACCTGCGGGGTACTTCTCCAGAAGATCTGTTTTCCTCCTCTCTGAACAGACCACTTCTGTTTTGCACCAGAGTCCCATGTCCTCTGGCGAGGAAGGTGGGCACCCTCTTTTTCTTGGAAGAGGGTGTTTCTTTATGCCTTCTCTCCCCTTCCTCTCATTCCAAGGTCCTGTTCAAGATAAAACAGGATGCCCCCAAAATCTTGCTGGTGAACCAGACAGCATTGGTTCCCTCTTCTGCATTTAGCCAAGGGCAATCAATCATCATAAGTTTCCTCACAGGATGCACCTACTCACAAGACGAGGTCTCACATCCCCACCTATCCACTCTTCAACTGACATTGTGGGTAATTATCTTCTTCAGACACCTTTTTTCTGAAGACATGCTTTGGCTCCAACAGGAGGCCAGGAAACCCATTATAAGAAAAGCTTAATTTGTCCAAATGGAAGGAATTTTCTGTTTGGTGTCTTTCTCATAACCTGGAGCCACTTACTTCGGGTGTTTCTTTGGTTCTGTCTTATTTGTGTGACTTGAGCAATGCTGGGCTGTCATATTCTTCTGTCAAGGCCCACCAATCAGCTATTTCTGCTTGTCTGCCTTTGACTCCCCCTTTGGCCTCTAGATTTGAGACCAAACAATTTCTTAAAGGCATCCTTCACATTAGGCCTCCTAGGAAACCTGTCCCTCCTTCCTGGGACCTTAATTTTGTTTTAGAAAAATTGACTCTGGCTCCTTTTGAACCTGCTCCTTCAGCTTCCTTACATCATTGTTCTTGGATGACTGTTCTTCTTTTGTCCCTTACATCTGCCAAACTGGTGTCTGAGTTGCAAGCCCATATGGCTATTTCTCCTTTTTTAATTTTTCATAAAGACTAATCCTTCTTTTATGCCCAGAGTGGTTACTGAATTCTCTCTTAATCAGTCTATTCATTTGCCCACTTTTTTGCCCTTCTCTGCAATCTGCGAGTGAGAAGGTTTTGCACACTTTGGATTTGCACAGACGACTTGGATATTATTTGAATAAGACTAAAGCTTTTTGTAAAACTGAACAGCTTTTTGTTTCTTTTCATTCTAGATGTTTAGGTTTGGATGTTTTCAAGCAAACCAGTTGTTCTTGGATATCAAAAGCCATTTCTTTTTGCAATTCTTTTCATGGGAAGAGCCTTCTTCTGTTAAGGCTCTTTCAACTAGGGGTTCTACTAGTGCTTTTTTTCAAGGATTTGGATACTAATTGTGTTTTTGAGGCAGCTATCTGGACTTGTATGCATACTTTTACCAAGCACAATAAGTTGGATTTGATTTCTAGGGCCAGAGTTGGTTTTGCCAGGGCCATTCTTCATGGCTTCCTAGAAGGCTGTGCTCACACTTTCTCCTCTGTGTCTTCTTTCTAAGCTATTGTACTCTCCCTATTGTAAAGAATACTGCAACAGTGAAGAGAAGGACATAGGACAGTTGTGTAAAATCTTACCATAAAAGTAGATGTCCTTCTCTTCACTGTTGCAGTATTCACTCCCTCCATCCTCTCACTAGTCTTATTTCCTTCTGGATGTGCCCGTTACCTGATTATATCCTTAGGATCTCGTTCCTTCTGGGGCTTTTCAGCTCTGGGGATGGTATGTCTGGACGTCACCTTTATGTCCAATGCCATGCTCCAGGAGCATACGTGTGACGTTACAGCTTACTGATTACAACCTAAAGGCTTTGGTGTACTGACCGGACAGCAAGCTGCCATAGGCAGGGGATTCCCCTATTGTAACAATACTGTAGCAGTGAAGAAAAGGGCATCTGTTGTTATGGTAAGATTTAACACAACTGTACTTTGTGCCTTCAAGTCTGCCAGCAGTTTCTTCTTCTTTCTTTTCTTATGCTCAGTTTTCTTCTCATGCTTTTTTGACGTTTTCCAATAAAAAGCTCCTGTCACTCATATAGTCAGTTTTTTTTTCTTCTTCCTGTTTCATTCCCTGTATAGGTGCACCTGAAACTTTATGATAAATTAAATTACGTTGCTCATTTCCCACTACATCTGTCCTTGCCTCAGTCTTCATGTTTATTTTATCCCCTTCCTGTTCAACTTCTTCATGCTCTTCTTGCACTGATCTGTCTTCTTTTAACACTTGAACTGCTCCTTTGACACAAAGTGCAAAATCATTCAGTGCAGTCACCAGCCAAGTATCACATTCTTGACCGATCTAACACTTGTTAGGCTTGTCCTGTATAGTACTAACCCCTCCATCCTTTTGTAGTAGCCATCTTACTTAATTGACATTTGTTGCCAACAGTGTCTAAATCTAGTACAGTTCTCATTTCTCCATTCCATGTTTACAAGTTGTCCTTTTTTTTTAAAATATTCTTTATCATGCAAATTTGCAGATGCTGAGAGTCTCTGATCACCACTTATCCATGGACAGCAGAGCACCAAGGCCTAGGGATACCCCCATGAGTGGTCCCCAACTTTCTGAGGGCCCTTCAGATTTCGTGCCTGAGGAGCCCCCTAGAAAAAAAATGTGCAAGAGGAAGCACATAGACTCCCAGGATGAGTCCCTCACCTCTGATACTGACCTCGAGGAATCTGAGGGGTCCCCCAAGTCATCCTCTGATGTTTCCTTCTCCGACATCCTGGAGATACTGAAACAGAGGTGACTGGCCATACAAAGCCCCTTCCGAGGAGGAGTTGGTCTTCCTTAAGGCCTTTGGTGCTCAGCCCTCCACCTCCTGGGTGTCCCCACCCTTCGACGAGCTCCTTCATTTGATCTGTCTAAGGGTGTGGGAAAACCCTGATTCTGTGGAGCCCGTACCCAGGCGTCCCAACAAGTTTCTTTCTGCTCCCCAGGGCAAGGAGTTTCTGTCCAAAGGAGTCCCTGTAGATGCCATGGTGGTGGCGGCAGCCACTCAGAAGGAAGTAGCAGAGACCTCTTCCTCCGTCCATCCTCCTAACAAGGAGTCTAGGACCATGGACTGGTACGGGAAGTGTACACTCTTGTCAGCAACCTTTACCTTACGGTCGCTGAACTATCTGTCTCATTTCACTCTGCTCCAGAGAGATCTCCTTAAGGAGTTAGGAGATACTCTTGCGGGTAACGTCCCTGAGGCGGTGGCCCAGACGGTTAACGCCCAGGTGTCTACCCTCAATTCCATTGTCAACTCCTCCATGCGGCACATTTTGTATGCAGCCGAGGGAGCGAGTAGGGCAGCAAGCTCAGGAGTCGCCCATAGAAGGCAAGCCTGGCTGCGCCTTTGTCATTTCGTGGAGGCCTTCAAGTCTTCCTTCACTGACGCCCCCTTTGATGGTTCTTCTTTGTTCAGAACCAAAGTGAAAGACACCCTCACCAGGTGCGAGCAAGAGGGAAAGACCCTGTCTGCTGTAGGGGTCCATTTTTCCCTTCCTTCTAGGCCTTACCCCAAGGCCCAGCAGGGTGGGAAGATGTGATTCAAGAAATCAGAGGTTTTTTCCTGCCGCACAAGGTGAGTCCCCCTCCAGAGGCAGAGGAGGGGGAGGTTATTCAGGGAGACACTGCCCTAGAGGCAGAGGGGGCCCCCCGTAATTCGGGAGTCCGCGATTCCTTTCACGGCTCTCCCTACTGTCGTTCCTGAGGGAGTGCCCGGCTGTGCTTATCCGGAGCCAGTCGGGGGTCGAATTTCATTATATCCGGAAGCCTGGAAAAGCATCACCCAGAACCGATGGGTATTACGAATAATTTCCAGAGGTTATCACATTCCGTTTACATCAGACCCCCGTTCAGTCAGAAAAATCCCAGACATTCCACCCAGTCAAAGGGATCAAGCAGCCTCAGAGATTTCAAAGCTGCTAGGAAAAGGAGCCATCCAGCGTGTCCCCTCAGACCAAATGGGATGAGGGACTTACTCAAGATTCTTTTTGGTGCCAAAAAGAACAGGGGACCTGAGACCCATATTAGATCTCAGCCAACTGAACAACTATGTACAGAAGTCCAAGTTCCGTATGGTCACACTACAATCGATTCTCCCATTGTTGGGAAAGGAGGTATGGGTGTGCTCCATCGACCTCAAGTATGCTTACTACCATGTGAAAATGGACAGGGCATCCAGGAGTCACCTACACTTCGAGCTGGGAGCCAGTCATTTCCAGTTTCGAGCCCTGCCCTTTGGTCTCACCACAGCCCCCAGGGGGTTCACCAAATGTATGGTGGTGGTGACTGCTCACTTGAGATGTCAGGGATTCCAAGTGTTTCCGAATCTGGATGACTGGCTCCTTTCCGCCCCCACCAGGCATCAACTAGTCCAAACCAGGGACGCTACCATCACTCTCTATGTCAACAGTTGGGCATAACACTAAATTGGGAAAAATCTGCTTTGTTGCCCTCGCAGCGTGTCACCTTTTATAGGTGCAGAATTAGACACCATTCGAATGCGAGCATTTTTACCGCAGGAGAGGATCAGAGTCTTACAACAACAGATGCACATCCTGATGCCCCTGAGGAAAGCGAAGGCAAGATGGGTTCTCCAACTCCTGGGGACCATGGCAGCAACAATTATGTTGGTCCCTCTAGCGAGATTGCACATGAGACTTCTCCAATGGCTCCTCTTTGTTCAATGGTCTCCAAAAATTTCCACTTTCTCACCCCATTTTGCTCATGGACAGATGCAAACAGGACCTCAGTTGGTGGCTTTGCACCAACAATGTGGACGGGGGCAGGCCCTTCGTTCCACCCATCCCAGTTGCCACAGTGACCACGGACGCCTCCCAGATTGGGGGGGGGGCATTATCTTGGCAGGACAGTCCAAGGCACATGGCAAGATTACGAGATACATCTGCATATCAACGTCCTGGAGATGAGAGCAGTGCTACTTGGGTTGCAGGCACTTCAGAGCTTTCCATCTCTAGGGCCGATTGCAATACACTCGGACAACATGTCAGTCGTGTGGTATCTAAAGCAAGGGAGGAACCAGGTCTTACTCCCTGTGCAGAGAGGCGAATGTGGCAGTGGGCAGTAACTTCCCAACAGTTTCTGGTGGCAATGCACAATCCGGGGAAGTCCAGCATGATTGCGGACAGGCTAAGCAGAGCTATTCTGATGCCTTACGAGTGGTCACTGAATCATCTAATTACAGAGCAAATTTTCAGCAGATGGGGTCAGCCTTGCTGCAACCTTTTTGCCAGCCCCTCAATGCAAAATGCAGCAGCTACTTCACGCTGATCCCCCCACAGGGGGAGTCACCCAGGGACACTCTAGTTCACGATTGGCCCTCCGGTCTGCTTTATATTTCCCTTGCTGTCAAAGGTGATTCAGAAAGCGCAATCCTTGGGACCCAGAATGATTCTGATTGCTCCACACTGGCCTCGTCAATTCTGGTTCCCCTTTCTTCAACCATACATTGTGGACACTCCTTGGATTCTGGACCCTCAACCAGATTTACTGACACATGTCAGGACAGTTCCCCCCCCCCCCCTCTCTGATGACCCTCCGGTTGACAGCCTGGCTACTCCACTTCAATCGTTAGTTAGGCTTCATAAATTTTCACCGGAAGAGGTTCACATTTTATCTTCCTCTCATAAGCCATCTGCTAGGAAGATTTATTGTAGCAAATGGAAGAGGTTGTCTATCTGGGCGCATACACAAGAAATTGATCCTTACACAGCTCCAGTTGCTTCAGTTTTGGAGTTTTTGTCTATGCTTTTCCATCAGGGTTCCGCATCAGCTACCATCAAAGTTCAATTGGCAGCGATCTCTAATTTTCATGTTGCTAATGAACCTAGTCTCATGGCTCATAGACTCTGCAAGACTTTCCTGAAGGGTACTCTGTTACTCCGTCCCCCGGTCTCCGAACCTATCATGCCCTGGGATCTCAATTTTGTTCTGCAAGCCCTTACTTCATCACCTTTTGATCCTGCAGCTACCTGTGAATTGAAATTCTTGACCTGGAAAACAGCCTTCTTAACAGCAATGACTTCAGCAAGGTGAGTTTCAGAGGTTCAAGCCCCCTCTATCAAACCTCCATACTTAATCTTCCATAAGGACAGGGTTTCTCTTAGACCAAACCCTTCTTTCCTTCCTAAAGTGGCTTCCGTGTCTAATCTTAATCAATCCATTGAGTTGCCTGTATTCTTTCCTCATTTTTCAAACAAGGCAGAATTTAAATTTCATCAATTGGATGTACACAAGCAGTTACGTTTCTATCTGCACCGAACAAAAGATATCCGGAAGTTTGATCAACTATTTGTCTTTTTTTTGGAAAACAAAATTGGGTCCTCGGTCTCCAAGATCACCCTATCCAGATGGATATCTAGTTGCATCTCTTTCGCCTACCACGCCGGAGGAAAAGATCTGCCATTTCCGGTCAAAGCTCACTCTACTCGGGCTGTTTCTACATCTGCAGCCTATCAAGCCAGATTGTCAATGGATGATATATGTGCTGCAGCTGCTTGGGCTTCTCCTCACACATTTGTTTCTCATTACAAATTGGACGTGGTTTCTAGGGGCAGGTCGTCCTTTGACTCCACAGTACTCAGGAGTATTTTCCTATGAGCCACCCAGGATGTAGGTGCTAGGGACGCTGTCCCACGGGTAAGAATGTAGGCGAGATAGGACTACACAACATCAAGAAGTTATGCACTCACCATAACTTTCGATGTATGTAGTCCATCTCGCCTCACTTTCTTACTTACCCTCCCACCTTCCCCCTTCCTGGAGGATCTGGAGGTTAGGTTTCTGTCTACAGTGTTCCCTTTACTTTAGCTTATTATTTTTATCTGGATGTTGTGTATGCATTGGGGTATGAATGAGTATTGCAGCAAACTAGATCTGGTGATATGGAGCAGTGCACCATGGGATACCTGCTTAGCCCAGCCAATAGAAGACTTCGAGCTAGAAAAGTTTGGCCGAGTCAGAGCCGATATTCGGCTCCGAACCCACGGGTAAGAATGTGAGGTGAGCTGGACTACATACATCGAGCGTTATAGTGAGTACATAACTTCTTGATAGCACAGCTAGCTACCCCACCCCAAAAATATATTTTGTCACACAAATGCACACTAGTCAGCCATTAAAATATGAAAAGGACAAGGTTACTTCCACCCCCCCCAAAAAAAAAAAAAAAACATAAATATTCAGATTTATTCACACAAATGCACCTTAAGTGTGAAATTTAAAATGACCAAGTGAAAAGGAAATGTTAGTCATATACAACACAGTTGGCCAACCATCCCCCCAAAAAGGATAAAAATATTTCAATTTTTTAACACAAATATTCACTTGCCAGCCTTAATGGCAGAATTTAATCTAAGCAAATGAAAGGCCAATTTACTTAATCCACAGCCCAGCTAGCATCCCTCCAATAATTTAATACAATTAGGAAGGTGAATCAAAGAACACATGGCATGTATGCATGCATGACTCTCAAAATGTGTGCAAGGGGGTCTATGGTTTGAAAATAGCCCAAAGGCAAACATTAACTGAAAGTGGGTTTCAGTGCTGTTTCAATGAATGTGAGTGTCAAAGGCAGACAAGTTTACTGTTCATACTATGACAGTTTTCATTGTGACATTATATTGTTTTGTTTAGCAAATGTCTAACAGTGTTTTGTGCTATAAAATTTGAAATAAAGTTTTAAATTAAATCCAAATATCTGTAATCATTGTAGAAGTAGAGAAGAAAACAGTATGCACACTGAGCGGTTTGAAGTGTTTCCAGTAACTGGGGAGAAATAGCCAAGTAATGGGACACGAATGGCTTCTTGGGGGGGCAGCTGTGTTTGGGAGCCCCCCACTCCATTACTCTGCCTAGGACCCCATTTGACCATGATTCAGGCTATGAAGTAAACACTTTGTCTTCCTCTTGCATACGCCAGTGTGTCCATGTGACAATCTGTGAAAGTATGGTACACGACTGAAAGAAACTCTGAAGGAACTACAGACAAGACCAGACAGAACCATGGTTATTTTTAAAATTAACAGCAGCCTTCTAGTTTAGTTGTACAGTAGTACAATACAGTAGAGAGTTTTACATATTCCTTGTGTAGTACAGCATCACTTTAGTGTGTTTTAAATTTGTAGTTTTGAACATTTTACCAGAAAACAATGAAACAAAATGGATGACCCAGTAATGAAAAACCTGCCCATTTCAGAACATTTCAACCATAAAAGGCCACTCAAACTTGTCATTACAATCCACCAGTACCAGTGAAATATGCACAATCTCTGCAAAAGTCATCTGAGTAATTCCACTTTAAAAGAGATCTGTAACTAATGAAGAGGTTGCTGCTAGCAAACAACTTAATATTTCAGTGTTTCATCTACAAATACAGTGCCTGCTGCCCTTGATGAATAAATTGCTTGTTACATTAAAAAAAAGGGGGGGGGGTTGCTATGCTGGTAATATTGCAAAAAGGAATGGATAGCAAGCCAACAACAGGTTTATAGTTATTGGGTATGTCAGCCAAAGGAGACACTCAGGACTGCAGCACCCCCTACCCCTTAAAATACAATACAGTATCAACACTTTTTCTACATACTGTGGGAGTAGAACCCACAGCCTTCTGCATCAAAAACAAATATGCTACTTGTTATGATATGACCATTTGCTAAACAAAACAGATGCATATTGAAAACAAGTTTACTGCTGCTTATGCTAAGTCAGTCTTCCCTTGAAGCTCCCAATTCTTTGAAAATGCACCGAAGCGTACAATTCCTTGCAAATGTACTGAAACTCAATTCCTTGAAGGTGCACCAAAACTCATTTTTTACTTGTTGGGCAGTTTGTGTAGAGGATTCAGGCTCTTGTTTCCTGTAACCAAGATACAGGGTTTGAGCCAGAGGAAATTTACTAACTACACACACACCAGTAAAGAACATTGTGTATTTAAATAATGTGTGGGACATGGTAGAGGATTATGCGATAGCTGCATGCCGTCTTGTATTTAAATTTTCCAAGGAATGTGGAAAAGGATTATGCAGCAGGTATGTGCATTGATGCATGCAGGGATGCACAGATAGAAGGCATTCTTAAGCAACATCACCAACAAGTACATCTTGTATTTAAATTCCCACGTAACGTGAAAAAGGAGTAAGCAACATGGGAGTGCATTGACTGACTTTGGTACGGACAGACAGAGGATGCTCTTAAAAAAGAATTCCCCTAAAGGATTCGGCTCTGGTTTTACTTTTTAAGTTTTCTGCATTTAAAACAGGAAAAGCTTTTAAAAGACAAAGTTGCACCCCTTGCTGTTTGCACCTTTTGCGGACCGCACCCTCCACTCCTGCATTAGTATGCCTCTGGTTTAAATGGTTGAACTGTCATTTCTGTAAAAATAATATTCCACATTCTCAGTCAGCATCTACGGTGTTTCTTTTAGCACATGCATCATAGCCCTAATTTGCAGAGCATGAAATTTAAGGTAACAGTAGAATTTTTTAGAAAAAATGTCTGTCTGGTGGTACAGTGGTAGACAGCATGCTGTCTTATTTCATTATAATAAACTATCTCGCAGTGTTGGAATTAGTCCGCCTACAGCCAACAAAAGAGCACTGTACAATGTTACTCAGTGACCATATTTACTATTTTTCTCTCTCAAGCTTCTTACATATGAAGCATCAGCAACACTTCACATTCCCTCAATACAATTAGAAAGCAGCTGTCTTGTTCTTCACCTAAGTTTTATCCATGATTTCAACCCAGAGAGAGTCAAACTCAACATGTGAGATGCAGCTATATTAAGAACCTAGAATCCATGCTCTCACACACCAGTCAGTACTTATGACAATAAGCAGATTGTCAGCATGCACACCTCACCACCCACTCCACCCAAACCCACATCACACATAACTACATATGCAGAGGTCCTCACCAGAAAAATACCACATAATAGCTCACACACCAGTGTCTCACCTGTCAAGCCCTTAAGGCAAAGCCAAAACCACACCTATTATTCATAGGTGATTCCATTGTGAGACACACAGATGTTCCTCTCACCAGGCTGGATAAGGAAAAGGTCATGATCAGCTGTCTATCAAGTGCCAGGGTCTGTAGTATCACACATGCACTCAAGTTTCTCAACAAATGGGTACTGTTAGGACTCCATCATAGTCCATATTGGTGTGAGTGACTTGAAATGTACCTCTCTGGACTATATGAA